>NC_090654.1:295514928-295724928 GCF_040937935.1 Hyperolius riggenbachi | reverse complement strand
TTAGTGTTAGGAGATCGGGTTAGAGGTTAGTGTTAGGAGATTGGGTTAGAGGTTAGTGTTGGGAGATAGGGTTAGAGGTTAGTGTTGGGAGATGGGGTTAGAGGTTAGTGTTGGGAGATTGGGTTAGAGGTTAGTGTTGGGAGATAGGGTTAGAGGTTAGTGTTGGGAGATAGGGTTACAGGTTAGTGTTAGGAGATTGGGTTAGAGCAGTGGTTCCCAACCTTTTTGGAGTCGTGACACATCAAACCAAACGTTCAGATCTCCGTGACACGTAGACTAAATGCAGGTAATGAGAGACAGCGTTTCCCCAGTAAATGCACATAATAAGAGACAGCTTTTCACCAATAAATGCACATAAGAGACAGAATTTCACCAGTAAATGCACATAATAAGAGACAGCTTTTCACCAGTAAATGCACATAATAAGAGACAGCTTTTCACCAGTAAATGCACATAATAAGAGACAGCTTTTCACCAGTAAATGCACATAACAAGAGACCGCTTTTCACCAGTAAATGCACATAACAAGAGACCGCTTTTCACCAGTAAATGCACATAACAAGAGACCGCTTTTCACCAGTAAATGCACATAACAAGAGACCGCTTTTCACCAGCAAATGCACATAAGAGACAGCTTTTCACCAGCAAATGCACATAATAAGAGACAGCTTTTCACCAGCAAATGCACATAATAAGAGACAGCTTTTCACCAGCAAATGCACATAATAAGAGACAGCTTTTCACCAGCAAATGCACATAATGACAAACAGCCAGTGTCCCCAGTATATGTAGCCAGGGATATATGTGCCCAGTATATGTAGCCAGAGGTATATGTGCCCAGTATATGTAGGCAGGGGTATATGTGCCCAGTATATGTAGGCGGGTGGTATATGTCCCAGTATATGTAGCCAGGGGGTATATGTCCCAGTATATGTAGCCAGGGAGTATCTGTCCCAGTATATTTAGCCAGGGGGTATCTGTCCCAGTATATGTAGCCAGGGGGTATATGTCCCAGTATATGTAGCCAGGGGGTATATGTCCCAATATATGTAGCCAGGGGGTATATGTCCCCAGTATATGTAGCCAGGGGGTATATGTCCCAGTATATTTAGCCAGGGGGTAGATGTCCCAGTATATGTAGCCAGGGGGTATATGTCCCAATATATGTAGCCAGGGGGTATATGTAGCCAGGGGGTATATGTACCAGTATATGTAGCCAGGGGGTATATGTAGCCAGGGGGTATATGTCCCAGTATATGTAGCCAGGGGGTATATGTCCCAATATATGTAGCCAGGGGGTATATGTCCCAGTATATGTAGCCAGGTATAGGGACCCCGTTTAGGTAGTGAGTGACAGGAGCCCGCCCGCCCGCTCCTTCCCTCCCTCCCGCTCGCTCCCTCCCGCTAGCCGCCGCCGCTCCCCCCTCACCTGCAGCATCAGTCAGACCTCAGGATCAGCGGGCGACCCGACCAGAGCGGGCGCTGGACTCACCCGCTCTATATGCGGAAGTGATGTCACTTCCGCATATCAGTGCGGAGTGCTAGGTCCTAGCGCCCGCACTATTGGTCGCCGCCTGATCGAGGTCTGACGTGGCGTCGCACCCGGCGGCTAGAGGGAGGGAGGGAGGAAGCGGCGGCAAGAGGGAGTAAGCGGCGGCCGGAGGGGGTAAGCGGTGGCCGGAGGAGGTAAGAGGCGGCCAGGCAATGCACCCGCAGCACCCGCCCAGGCTCGGCCCTGCAGCGACACATACCCGAAGCTGCCGCGACACATGTATGTGTCGCGGCACATGGGTTGGGAACCACTGGGTTAGAGGTTAGTGTTGGGAGATAGGGTTAGAGGTTAGTGTTGGGAGATGGGGTTAAAGGTTAGTGTTGGGAGATTGGGTTAGAGGTTAGTGTTGGGAGATAGGGTTAGAGGTTAGTGTTGGGAGATAGGGTTATAGGTTAGTGTTGGGAGATTGGGTTAGAGGTTAGTGTTGGGAGATAGGGTTAGAGGTTAGTGTTGGGAGATAGGGTTAGAGGTTAGTGTTAGGAGATTGGGTTAGAGGTTAGTGTTGGGAGATAGGGTTAGAGATTAGTGTTGGGAGATATAGTTAGAGGTTAGTGTTAGGAGATAGGGTTAGAGGTTAGTGTTGGGAGATAGGGTTAGAAGTTAGAGTTAGGAGATAGGGTTACAGGTTAGTGTTAGGAGATTGGGTTAGAGGTTAGTGTTAGGAGGTTAGTGTTACGGGTTACAGGTTAGTGTTAGGAGATTGGGTTAGAGGTTAGTGTTAGGAGATAGGGTTACAGGTTAGTGTTAGGAGATTGGGTTAGAGGTTAGTGTTAGGAGGTTAGTGTTACGGGTTACAGGTTAGTGTTAGGAGATTGGGTTACAGGTTAGTGTTAGGAGATTGGGTTAGAGGTTAGTGTTAGTAGATAGGGTTACAGGTTAGTGTTGGGAGATAGGGTTACAGGTTAGTGTTGGGAGATAGGGTTAGAGGTTAGTGTTGGGAGATAGGGTTAGAAGTTAGAGTTAGGAGATAGGGTTACAGGTTAGTGTTAGGAGATTGGGTTAGAGGTTAGTGTTGGGAGATAGGGTTAGAAGTTAGAGTTAGGAGATAGGGTTACAGGTTAGTGTTAGGAGATTGGGTTACAGGTTAGTGTTAGGAGGTTAGTGTTACGGGTTACAGGTTAGTGTTAGGAGATTGGGTTAGAGGTTAGTGTTGGGAGATGGGGTTACAGGTTAGTGTTAGGAGATTGGGTTAGAGGTTAGTGTTGGGAGATAGGGTTAGAAGTTAAAGTTAGGAGATAGGGTTACAGGTTAGTGTTAGGAGATTGGGTTAGAGGTTAGTGTTAGGAGGTTAGTGTTACGGGTTACAGGTTAGTGTTAGGAGATTGGGTTAGAGGTTAGTGTTAGGAGATAGGGTTACAGGTTAGTGTTAGGAGATTGGGTTAGAGGTTAGTGTTAGGAGGTTAGTGTTACGGGTTACAGGTTAGTGTTAGGAGATTGGGTTAGAGGTTAGTGTTAGGCGATAGGGTTAGAGGTTAGTGTTAGGAGATAGGGTTACAGGTTAGTGTTGGGAGATAGGGTTACAGGTTAGTGTTGGGAGATAGGGTTAGAGGTTAGTGTTGGGAGATAGGGTTAGAAGTTAGTGTTGGGGTTAGAAGTTAGAGTTAGGAGATTGGGTTAGACATTAGTGTTAGTGTAGAGAATGGGTTTATTTAACATTCTAAACCACAGGAATAGTGGCACAGAAATTATCGGCGCTAGGCTGTTATTAGGTTGTCATAAAATATATTCAAAATAATGTCAGTCTCATCGCCCAAATTCCCACGTGCCTCTTTTCTATGCACACATTAGGGGGATCCCATCCACCCAGGTCAAACCCAACACAAAGATAACCCAGGCTCTTCCATACTGTTCCTCCGTTAAGTGTGAGGTCAGGTGGGTTGTTTGGCCGAACAAGGCAGAGTGTCCAGGAAGCCATAAATCAACAATCTGAACAACATTAAAATCAACGTGGGAAATTCTGGAGGTTTCTTCCGGCCTGTAGAGAGTAACTACAGCAGCCAAATGCAACAAAATGGTGAAGTCCATCCTTTTCATGACTGTTCTACTTAACACCTCCCCTCATTCCATGAGCAGCCCCTCATGTTTGGCTTCCAGTGGTGGAAGGTCCTCTCTTCCATGTTTTCCTTCCCATTTGTAGTGTTTGTATTTGCAGCCTCCTCTTCCATTCCCAACAAGCCCTCCTTTCATGTCCAGCCCACCCTTAGGCAGCAGCCGCCCTATGCCAAGGCCTGTTTGGCCTTTGCAGAAACCTAGCCCTGAATCATACGCATTGTACATGACTGTTGCCCGATTATGTTCGATAACAGCTTAGCAATGATTGTTGAACAAGCATGCTGCCTGGCCGTCTGCTGAGCAGCCTGGTCTGTTCCATGGAATACAACTACGACGGAGGATTATTAGATTTCAAGATAGAGTCTGATTTTTCTTTGCCGCTCTAGGCACCTGCCCGCCTTGCCTTCCACAGATAGATCGTTGTGGTAGGTAGGTCGCTGTGCCCGTGTCAATCCAATGAAGAATTGCTAAGACTCTCCTGCGGCGAAGAGTATCCACTGTCATCTCCTGATACATGTGTATGTCGCCATGGCTGCCAGCCAGTTAGCTTGGCATGATCAATGGTTTTCACAGAGGCAGCATGGCCCGTATTACATCTGGGAGAATGTTTACAGGATTTTATAACGACCTGCACATGTATCCTGGCAACAGCGGCTTCCCACGTGGGGGGGGGGGGGGGGGGGGGGCTTTACCTGAGCGCTGCGAGGAGAAATTAAAGGATGAATCTTCCTTTCCTCATAAGATGAACCTGAGGCGGCTCCTCCTGGCTCTGAGCTCCCAGCCAACAGCCTGATAGAAATGAATATTGACAAAGACAGATTGTAGTGATCACGTCCTGATGTATGTGGCATGCTTTGCCCGTCAAGTTCTAACGTGTGAATGAAACAGATCAGTTGGCATCATGTATTCTGAGCGCTACTTTATGGGAGTCAAAACCCCTCGTCCATTTTTACTCCTCAAGTGTCTGTCTTTAACCACTTGATGACCCACCCTTTACCCCCCCTTAAGGACCAGCGCTGTTTTAGCTGATCTGTGCTGGGTGGGCTCTGCAGCCCCCAGCACAGATCAGGGTGCAGGCAGGGAGATCAGATCGCCCCCCTTTTTTCCCCCCTATGGGGATGATGTGCTGGGGGGGTCTGATCTCTCCTGCCTGCTGTGGGTGGCGGGGGGGCACCTCAAAGCCCCCCTCCGCGGCGAAATTCCCCCTCCCTCTCCTACCTGCTGCCTCCCCCTGGTGTTCCGGGCTGCACAGGACGCTATCCGTCCTGTGCAGCCAGTGACAGGATGTAGTCTGTCACATGGCGGCGATCCCCGGCCGCTGATTGGCCGGGGATCGCCGATCTGCCTTACGGCGCTGCTGCGCAGCAGCGCCGTACAAATGTAAACAAAGCGGATTATTTCCGCTTGTGTTTACATCTAGCCTGCGAGCCGCCATCGGCGGCCCGCAGGCTATTCACGGAGCCCCCCGCCGTGATTTGACAGGAAGCAGCCGCTCGTACGAGCGGCTGCTTCCTGATTAATTAGGCTGCAGCTGGCGACGCAGTACTGCGTCGCTGGTCCTGCAGCTGCCACTTTGCCGACGCACGTTATGAGTGTGCGGTCGGCAAGTGGTTAAAGAGAAACCGTGACCAAGAATTGAACTTCATTCCCATCAGTAGCTGATATCCCCTTTCCCACCAGAAATCTATTCCTTTTCTCAAACGGATCATCAGGGGGCGCTGTATAGCTGATATCGTGGTAAAACCCCTCCCACAGTGTGATGTCATGACCATGGTTCTGACAGTTTCCTGTCTGTGAACCTCACTGCATTGTGGGAAATAGCTGTTTTCAGCTGTTTCCAACTACCAAAAAAAGCAACAGTAAAAATGTCACCATGTGATAAATGTCAGAATGTAAATCAGGGAGAGGAAAGCTTTTACAATGGCCAAACACTGACTAAATCATTTATACATAATTATTGTAAAAATGAAGTACTTTTTTTATTACATAATTTTCACTGGAGTTCCTCTTTAAAGGGAACCTGAAGCGAGTAAAATTATTTAAAATAAACACACGACGTAGCTGCAAATGAATATTACATACTAACCTCATTGTCAGTTCCTCTCAGAAGCTCCCCATTTTCTTCTTACAGTGATCCTTTCCAGTTCTGACAATATTTTGTCAGAACTGAAATATACCAGTTGCTGTCAGTTATATATCAGCAGCTGTCAGTTACAACTGAATGTGCAAGGTAATGTCCATGTTTCCCTATGGCTCAAGTGGGCGATATTACAGTTGAACTGTGTGCTGACCAGGAAGCTGTTAGGGGGTAATGGCCATTTTTAAAATGGAGGACAGAGAATTCCATTGATCACAGTGGACAAACAAGACACGGTAGAAGAGAAAGAGATTGATTAATTGACTACACAGGAGGTAACTATGACTTGTTTATTTTTACTTTTCATTTTCAGTTCAGGTTCTCTTTAAAGGGAACCTTAACTGAGTGGCATATGGATGTTTCCTTTTAAACAATACCAGTTGCCTGGCTGTCCTGCTGATCAATGTGGCCTCAGTAGTGTTTGCATCACACACCTGAAACAAGCATGCAGCTAATCCAGTCTGACTTCAGTCAGAGCACCTGATCTGCATGCTTGTTCAGGGGCTGTGGCTAAAAGTATTAGTGACACAGGATCAGCAGGAGAGTCAGGCAACTGGTATTATTTTAAATGGAAAAATCCATATCCTTCTCAGTTTAGGTTCCCTTTAAGGTGTCAAGTGCAGGTCTGGGTAACTATATATAGCTATTTAAAGGAATCCAAGCACACCTACTTATCAAAATATATAAAACGAACCTGCCCCTAAGGGACAGGGCCGTTTCTTGGGCAGTGCGGGCAGGGCGACCGCACTGGGCGCAGACCAGCAAGTAGATGAAGGGGGGCGCAGGCAGAAGGACATTACCGCTAGGGAGCTGGTGACATGCGGTGCAGCCAAATGGAAGAAGATAGAAGATTACCAGCGCAATCACCTTTCTTGACTCCTCCTGGGCTGCCTGCGTCAGACTTCAAGTGATAGGTCTTCATCACGTCACCACCGCGTGATGACACTTGATGTCCTGTAGCGGTACTGCAGGCTGTGAGTGCGCGGCACCCATGGAGGAGTCGTCTTTCCGGGCTCTCCTCACCTGGGTGTTTTCCTGCTTCCTCCTGGATGAACGGCTGGTCACTAGAAAGTAGGCAGATCTACTTGTGACCTGTGGCTGTGTTTCTGTTCCTAAAGAGTAAGGGTTCCCGAGTCCACGGGGTGGGGGGAAGGGGGCGCAATTTTTACACCCTCGCCCCGGGTGCAATTTAGCCTAGAAACTGCCCTGCTAAGGGATGTTCTTAAATGGAGAGAGGGTGGGGTCTGACATATAACTTCCCTTCGGGGGCTGCTCCCTGTCTTTATGCTGGGGTCCATCTTCTCCAGCGAGATCCACAGATTTCGGCGTTCGCAGTAGCGTGCAGCACAACCAAGAGCACTTCAAACGTGCAGCTACAGGACTCCCTGCAGAACAGTGTTGCCTGCAAATTTTTGCCAAAGTCATGATCGCATCGAGAATGTCCTTTTCAATTTCAAGAAAGTATTTGCGAAAATACATTATATTTTTGCAATATGGTCAAAAGAAAAAAAAAACTATTTCTGATGCTGAAAATTCACAAAGAAATGCATAAAAAAAAATCATTAATTTTACCACGAAAATTCATGAGAAGTGCAAAAATCTCTATTTTTGGGGTGGAAATTTGAGAAAAATATGAAAAATCACAAACTTATTACAAAATGATTTTCCATGCTATTGTTGCTGAAAAGTCTTATTTTACATTATTTTCATGAAAATAGATGCAAAAACAATATCTGCATTTTCACGTATCACTGGTGGAGAAGATGGTTGCCAGCATAGAGATAGAGGGCGAAGGAAATCTAGCATGTGTACATGGTTTCATTTGTTTTCTACTAACCAACTTTATAAAAGTTCATGCGCACACCCAACATAATGCACAACCAACTGCACAACAAGTTGTTTACCTCACAAGTACGTACACACACCAACCAACCAATCAACCAACCTACTTAAATACTAGCGGCTGGATTCACTAAAGCGTGATTATACAGTTATCACGTGTTAAAGCTTTTCGCTGTTGCGCGTGAAAAGTTTAGCGACTGCATGATAATTTTTATCGCGCGTACAGTGTTGCGCTTCACACGATAAGCGCGCTTTTCAGCAGATAAAGTTTGGCACTGAAATCAGCAATGGTGCTACGCTGATCGCCCAAAAAGTTTTCAAGCAGATCACGTGATCTGCTGTGTGCAGTTATATCACGTGATACTGATGTGTATCATGTGATATTCCGCCTTTGCGCGCAAAGTCATTAGTTATCGAGCGTAAAGGTTTGCATGCGTGAAAAGTGCTTATCAGAGCCATAATAAGCGTTACCACATTTTAGTAAATCGAGCCCTATGCCTGCAAGCTAAACATCCAACTGCACGACTTGCCGCATTCAAAAAGAAACAAAGTTGTTCAAAAGACTTGTACACACATTCTAACCTGCCTGATAGTTGAGCAGGTTGATCCACTGGTTGGATCTGGCAAACTGTCATCAGATGGTCGTGTTGTTGTTTGCCAGCCGTACACACGTCCAACTTATCTTCCAACAGACCGAGTTTAGAAAATAGTTGGGCAGATTGATTGAACGCGTTTATAAGCCTTTAACCACTTCCCAACTGATGGGTTTTACCCCCCGACCACCAGAGCAATTTTCACCTTTTAGCGCTCCTTCCATTCATTCGTCTATAACTTTATCATTACTTATCTCAATGAAATGAACTATATCTTGTTTTTTTCGCCACCAATTAGGCTTTCTTTAGGTGGGACATTATGCCAAGAATTATTTTATTCTAAATGTGTTTTAATGGGAAAATAGGAAAAAACGGGAAAAAAAATGGGAAAAAAATTATTGTTTGTCAGTTTTTGGCCTTTATAGTTTTTAAATAATGCATGCTACTGTATTTAAAACCCATGAAATGTATTTGCCCTTTTGTCCCGGTTATAAAACCATTTAAATTATGTCCCTATCACAATGTTTGGCGCCAATATTTTAATTGGAAATAAAGGTGCATTTTTTTCAGTTTTGCGTCCATCCCTAATTACAAGCCCGTAGTTTATAAAGTAACAGTGTTATACCCTCTTGACATAAATATTTAAAAAGTTCAGTCCCTAAGGTAACTATTTATGTATTTTTTTTTTAATTGTAATTTTTTTTTTTTTTAAATTACAAGAAAAAAAAAATTGGGGAGTGTGGGAGGTAAAGGGTTAATTTTGTGTGTTAAACTAATTTATTTCTATGTGAAAAATGCTTTGGATGTAGTTTTACTATTTGGCCACAAGATGGCCACAGTAACATTTTGTCTATGCGACCTGCAAGCGTCCGGAAGGAAGTAGAAAGAGGCTGAGAACTTTTTTTTTTTCCCACAATGGTCGCGCTGCTCAGCCGAGCAGCAGCGGATCATTGCGGGACTTAGATCAACGAACGGGAATGGATTTTCCCGTTCATTGATCTCCGGGCGAGCGGGCGGCGGCGTGTGTACTAGCGGCGGGCGGCGTATTTACGAGCGGGAGCTCGGGCAGCGGCGGGAGCGCGGAAAGTACGTATTTCTCCATCCCTGGGGGTTAAAGGATGGAAAAAGGGACGGAGAAATGCGTACGCGCGGGGGTAAAGTGGTTAAGGAATGCAGCGAAAATGTTTGTTTACATAATACTAAGCAGGAAAGGGTCTATTCGTTACAAAAGTTTAAAGAGACTCTGTAACAAAAATAGTTCCCCTGGGGGTACTCACCTCGGGAGGGGGAAGCCTCCGGGTCCCAATGAGGCTTTCACCTCCCCTGTAGCTGCAGGCAGTCCAGCGCTGGCTCCCCCGAAGTCTCCAACAATCCTCCCTCGACAAGCCTGACGAGCGCTGATAATCGCCTATTTATTTACCTTTCCTGGCTCCAGCGGGGGCGCTGTTGCGGCTATCCGGACGAAGATAGGCGGAAATATCCGATCTCTGTCGGGTCCACTCTACTGCGCAGGCGACTTGCAGGAGACTTGCGTCTGCACAGTCGAGCAGCCCGACGGCGATCAGCTATTTCCGCCCATCTCTGAGCAGAGGGCCGATACTGCGCTTGCGCTGGAGCCGGGAAGGTAAATATTTACATCGCCGCTGTTCGGGGAGCTTTATCACTGCCGCCGTGGGACTGAGGAGTAGGGATGCTCACCGCATTCCGCGGAATTCAATTTTTCGCAATTCCGGACGGAATTTGGTGGTTCCGTTCCATTGCATCGGAACGGAATTGCTATAGCGCTATAGCGGAAATTCCGCGGAATGATGCGTAATTCCGGCAGAATGCAGAATTTTGTATGCCATTTCTTCATGAAAATAGGAATTTCTGCACCAATCAGAGGCTTACAAAAACCACCCAAACGGATTTCTGCATGAAAATCGGAATTATTCCAGCACAATTACAGTGTTAGCAAAAACCAATCAATCCTATGTTAGCAACCAGCTCCCTAGCTATCTCACCTATCCCAACCATTTTGTATAGGTCCCATAGCCTGCATGACACCTCCTGCGGCGCCAAAACCACCGCCATGGAACCACTGCCAGGTCCCATAGCTAACGCGACACCTCCTGCGGTGCCAAAACCACCGCCATGGAACCACCGCCAGGTCCCAAAGCTTACGCGACACCTGCTGCGGCGCCAAAACCACCGCCAGGTCCCATGGCTTAAGCGACTCACCTCCTGCGGCACCAAACCGACCGCCATGGGACCACCACTAGGTCCCATGGTGTAAGCAACACCTCCTGCTGCAAAAAAAATAAATAAATAAATTAAAAAAAAATTAAAAAAATGACTGGGGGAACAGCCACTAGGTCCCATGGGCTACCATTTAGCAAAAACGAGGTTTCATTTGCGATTACTTTAATTTTTCCGCCGGAATGCGGAATACCCGCGGAAATCCGCAAAATTCCGCGGAAATGTAATGGTAACAGAATTTAGCGCTGGCGGAATTCCGGCGGAACGGAATTTACTCTTTCCGATCATCCCTACTGAGGAGGACGGGGGAAGCCTCATTAGGATCCGGAGGCTTCCCCCACCCGAGGTGAGGACCCCGCAGGGGAGGTTTTTCTCATTACAAGTTTTCTTTAACCCTCTTTTTTAAACGCACAGAAAGCCAAATGTAGAATGTCTCAGTAGTTTGTATCTATGCCACTTATTGTACAAGGAATACTGTAAGCAGGGCAAGGAGCATAATCAGGGGTTGTTACCGCAAACACGAGGTTAGTAAATAACTTTTCCTCAAGTTCTTATCGCCACATCATCAGTTCAGGTTACGTACGCGAGGCAATCAGCTAAGTGTGTCAGTCTCACACCTTCCTGTATCCTCCTTTATCTACAATTACCGCGCTTTGCCTGTTTCCTCCCTATAAAAACAAGCTGCCACTAATGGCCTCACTCCACTAAATGCTTTAATGTCATTTCATTAGTTTCCTGTATGTGGGTTATTATAATAAATTGCTTTAAACTAATGTATCACGCATCTGCATTCACATCTCCACTTTTAGTCTAAATACGTTTTAGTCATGCTGTCACCGTGCAAATCAAATCTGCAATGCTGATTTCTCCAATCAATAACCAGCACAGCGCCGAGAAGATTGCTCAAGCCATACCAGGATTCATATCGGGTAACACCAATCTGACACAGGACAGGATGGCCTAGGATATGCTGAGGCTGGGGATGGCCTAGGATAGGGTGAGGCTGCGGATGGCCTAGGATAGGCTGAGGCTAAGGCTGACCTAGGATAGACTGAGGCTAGGTATGACCTAGGATAGGCTGAGGCTAGGGATGGCCTAGGATAGGCTGAGGCTAGGGATGGCCTAGGATAGGCTGAGGCTAGGGATGGCCTAGGATTGGCTGAGGCTAGGGATGGCCTAGGATAGGCTGACAGATGACCTAGGATAGGCTGAGGCTAGGGATGGCCTAGGATAGGGTGAGGCTGCGGATGGCCTAGGATAGGCTGAGGCTAGGGATGACCTAGGATAGGCTAAGGCTGACCTAGGATAGGCTGAGGCTAGGTATGACCTAGGATAGGCTAAGGCTGACCTAGGATAGGCTAAGGCTAGGGATGACCTAGGATAGGCTGAGGCTAGGGATGGCCTAGGACAGGCTGAGGCTAGGGATGGCCTAGGATAGGCTGAGGCTAGGGATGACCTAAGATAGGCTGAGGCTAGGGATGGCCTAGGATAGGGTGAAGCTAGGGATGGCCTAGGATAGGCTGAGGCAAGGGATGGCCTAGGATAGGGTGAGGCTGCGGATGGCCTAGGATAGGGTGAGACTGCGGATGGCCTAGGATAGGCTAAGGCTGACCTAGGATAGGCTGAGGCTAGGTATGACCTAGGATAGGCTAAGGCTGACCTAGGATAGGCTAAGGCTAGGGATGACCTAGGATAGGCTGAGGCTAGGGATGGCCTAGGACAGGCTGAGGCTAGGGATGGCCTAGGATAGGCTGAGGCTAGGGATGACCTAAGATAGGCTGAGGCTAGGGATGGCCTAGGATAGGGTGAGGCTAGGGATGGCCTAGGATAGGCTGAGGCTAGGGATGACCTAGGATAGGCTGAGACTAGGGATGGCCTAGGATAGGCTGAGGCTAGGGATGACCTAGGATAGGCTGAGGCTAGGGATGGCCTAGGATAGGCTGAGGCTAGGGATGGCCTAGGATAGGCTGAGGCTAGGGATGACCTAGGATAGGCTGAGGCTAGGGATGGCCTAGGATTGGCTGAGGCTAGGGATGGCCTAGGATAGGCTGAGGCTAGGGATGGCCTAGGATAGGCTGAGCCTAGGGATGACCTGGGATAGGCTGAGGCTAGGGATGGCCTAGGATAGGCTGAGGCTAGGGATGACCTAGGATAGACTGAGGCTAAGGCTGACCTAGGATAGGCTGAGGCTAGGAATGACCTAGGATAGGCTGAGGCTAGGGATGGCCTAGGATAGGCTAAGGCTGACCTAGGATAGGCTGAGGCTAGGGATGACCTAGGATAGGCTAGGGATGGCCTAGGATAGGCTGAGGCTAGGTATGACCTAGGATAGGCTAAGGCTGACCTAGGATAGACTGAGGCTAGGGATGACCTAGGATAGGCTGAGGCTAGGGATGGCCTAGGATAGGCTGAGGCTAGGGATGGCCTAGGACAGGCTGAGGCTAGGGATGACCTAAGATAGGCTGAGGCTAGGGATGACCTAGGATAGGCTGAGGCTAGGGATGACCTAAGATAGGCTGAGGCTAGGGATGACCTAGGATAGACTGAGGCTAAGGATGGCCTAGGATAGGCTGAGGCTAGGGATGGCCTAGGACAGGCTGAGGCTAGGGATGACCTAAGATAGGCTGAGGCTAGGGATGACCTAGGATAGACTGAGGCTAAGGATGGCCTAGGATAGGCTGAGGCTAGGGATGGCCTAGGATAGGCTGAGGCTATGGATGGCCTAGGTTAGGCTGATGCTAGGGATGGCCTAGGATAGGCTGAGGCTAGGGATGGCCTAGGATAGGCTGAGGCTAGGGATGGCCTAGGATAGGCTGAGGCTAGGAATGGCCTAGGATAGGCTGAGGCTAGGGATGACCTAGGATAGGCTGAAGCTACGGATGGCCTAGGATAGGGTGAGGCTAGGGATGGCCTAGGATAGACTGAGGCTAAGGCTGACCTAGGATAGGCTGAGGCTAGGGATGACCTAGGATAGGCTGAGGCTAGGGATGGCCTAGGATAGGCTGAGGCTAGGGATGACCTAAGATAGGCTGAGGCTAGGGATGGCCTAGGATAGGCTGAGGCTAGGGATGGCCTAGGATAGGCTGAGGCTAGGGATTACATAGGATAGGCTGAGGCTAGGGATGGCCTAGGATAGACTGAGGCTAGGGATGGCCTAGGATTGGCTGAGGCTAGGGATGGCCTAGGATTGGCTGAGGCTAGGGATGGCCTAGGATAGGCTGAGGCTAGGGATGGCCTAGAATTGGCTGAGGCTAGGGATGGCCTAGGATTGGCTGAGGCTAGGGATGGCCTAGGATAGGCTGAGGCTAGGGATGGCCTAGGATAGGCTGAGGCTAGGGATGGCCTAGGATAGGCTGAGGCTAGGGATGACCTAGGATAGGCTGAGGCTAGGGAAGGCCTAGGATAGGCTGAGGCTAAAGCTGACCTAGGATAGGCTGAGGCTAGGGATGGCCTAGGATAGGCTGAGGCTAGGGATGACCTAGGATAGGCTGAGGCTAGGGATGGCCTAGGATAGGCTGAGGCTAAAGCTGACCTAGGATAGGCTGAGGCTAGGGATGGCCTAGGATATGCAGACATTGGTCACAAGGCTAACAGCCTTGAAACATCGCTTTGAATGCTGTATGACTGCTTGAACAATTAAAGAACTATAATACTACTCGGATGGTGCCGGCCTACTACCTTTCTGCTACGTTTTGATCTGGAGTGTTGCTGGATCGGCCGAGGCACATCACCAATAGAAGCCAGAGGAGTGCCCCACCATCTTGCTACACAAGAAATATCTGCTTGTAGAGTATCGGTAAAATTATTGATATTTTACTATGTTGCAGATTACAGTGGCTTGCAAAAGTATTCGGCCCCCTTGAAGTTTTCCACATTTTGTCACATTACTGCCACAAACATGCATCAATTTTATTGGAATTCCACGTGAAAGACCAATACAAAGTGGTGTACATGTGAGAAGTGGAACGAAAATCATACATGATTCCAAACATTTTTTACAAATAAATAACTGCAAAGTGGGGTGTGCGTAATTATTCGGCCCCCTGAGTCAATACTTTGTAGAACCACCTTTTGCTGCAATTACAGCTGCCAGTCTTTTAGGGTATGTCTCTACCAGCTTTGCACATCTAGAGACTGAAACCCTTGCCCATTCTTCTTTGCAAAACAGCTCCAGCTCAGTCAGATTAGATGGACAGCGTTTGTGAACAGCAGTTGTCAGATCTTTCAACAGATTCTCGATTGGATTTAGATCTGGACTTTGACTGGGCCATTCTAGCACATAGATATGTTTTGTTTTAAACCATTCCATTGTTGCCCTGGCTTTATGTTTAGGGTCGTTGTCCTGCTGGAAGGTGAACCTCCACCCCAGTCTCAAGTCTTTTGCAGTCTCCAAGAGGTTTTCTTCCAAGTTTGCCCTGTATTTGGCTCCATCCATCTTCCCATCAAGCATGATGCTGCCATCACCATATTTGACAGTGGGGATGGTGTGTTCAAAGTGATGTGCAGTGTTAGTTTTCCGCCACACATAGCGTTTTGCATTTTGGCCAAAAAGTTCCAACTGCAAACTGGACTTCTTATGCTTTCTGTTAACAATGCCTTTCTTCTTGCCACTCTTCCATAAAGGCCAACTTTGTACAGAGCATGACTAATAGTTGTCCCATGGACAGATTCCCCCGCCTGAACTGTAGATCTCTGCAGCTCGTCCAGAGTCACCATGGACCTCTTGACTGCATTTCTGATCAGCGCTCTCTTTGTTTGGCCTGTGAGTTTAGGTGGACTGCCTTGTCTTGGTAGGTTTACAGTTGTGCCATACTCTTTCCATTTCTGAATGATCGCTTGAACAGTGCTCTGTGGGATGTTCAAGGCTTTGGAAATCTTTTTGTAGCCTAAGCCTGTTTTACATTTCTCAATAACTTGATCTGTCTTGTGTGTTCTTTGGACTTCACGGTGTTGTTGCTCCCAATATTCTCTTAGACAACCTCTGAGGCCCTCACAGAGCAGCTGTATTTGTACTGACATTAGATTATACACAGGTGCACTCTATTTAGTCATTAGCACTCATCAGGCAATGTCTATAGGCAACTGACTGCACTCAGATCAGTCATTAGCACTCATCAGGCAATGTCTATAGGCAACTGACTGCACTCAGATCAAAGGGGGCCGAATAATTATGCACACACCACTTTGCAGTTATTTATTTGTAAAAAATGTTTGGAATGACGTATGATTTTCGTTCCACTTCTCATGTGTACACCACTTTGTATTGGTCTTTCATGTGGAATTCCAATAAAATTGATGCATGTTTGTGGCAGTAATGTGACAAAATGTGGAAAACTTCAAGGGGGCCGAATACTTTTGCAACCCACTGTATATCTACAAATTTTACAGGTGAGTCGCAGGGGCCCCAGGGATCACAGTTAAAGAGACACTGAAGCAAAAAACAATGATGATATAGTGATTTGTATGTACTTGGACTTTGCAAAGGCCTTCGACACTGTTCCCCACAGAAGTGTGGTGCAAAAGTTGAGGATGCAAGGACTGGGGAAGAGTTTGTGTGCATGGATAGGGAACTGGCTAATGGACAGAAAACAAAGAGTTGTGGTCAATGGATCGTACTCAAAATGGGAGACTGTTAGCAGTGGGGTCCCACAGGGGTCTGTTCTGGGTCCAGTGCTCTTCAATTTATTTATTAATGACCTAGTAGATGCAGTAGTGAGCAATGTTGCTATTTTTGCAGATGATACAAAATTGTGCAGAATCATCAACTCTCAGGAAGATAGTGTCATATTGCAACAGGATCTGGATAGGATGGCTATATGGGCACATACATGGCAGATGAAATTCAATGTTGACAAATGTAAAGTCATGCATTTTGGTCGTACCAATGGTCTAGCACCATATAAAATAAATGGGATACAGTTGGGAACATCAAACTTGGAGAAGGACTTAGGAGTACTCATCGACAACAAGTTAAATAATCGTACTCAATGCCAAGCCGCTGCAGCTAAAGCGAACAAAATTTTGGGATGCATTAAAAGGGAAATAAAAACTCGAGATGCTAGCATAATATTGCCCCTGTTTAACTCTCTAGTAAGGCCACATCTGGAATATGGAATTCAGTTCTGGGCACCACATTACAAAAAAGATATTGCAGTTTTAGAGCAGGTGCAGAGACGAGCTACAAAATTGATACGTGGGATGGAAGGTCTCGCTTACCAAGAAAGGTTAGATAAACTGGGTTTATTTAGTCTAGAGAAAAGACGCCTTAGAGGAGATCTAATTAACATGTATAAATACATTAGAGGGCAATATAATAGCATGGCGGATGAGCTTTTTGTCCCTAGGCCTTCTCAAAGGACTAGAGGACATGAGCTGCGCATGGAGGAAAAACGTTTTAGCCATTTATTTAGGAAAGGGTTCTTTACAGTAAGAGTGGTTAAGATGTGGAATGCATTGCCACAGGAAGTCGTTATGGCAAACTCTATACCTGCATTTAAAGGGGGCTTAGATGCTTTCCTTGCGTTGAAAGACATCCATGGCTACAATTACTAGGTAATGCCTAATGATGTTGATCCAGGGATTTTATCTGATTGCCATCTGGAGTCAGGAAGGAATTTTTCCCATTTGGGGCTAATTGGACCATGCCTGGTGGGGTTTTTTTCGCCTTCCTCTGGATCAACAGGGGTATGTGGGGGACGGGCTGGAGTTGTACTTTGTACTGGTTGAACTCGATGGACGTATGTCTTTTTTCAACCAAAATAACTATGTAACTATGTGTAGTACAGCTAAGAAATAAAACATTAGGAGCACAGATATGAGTCTCATATTGTTTCCAGTACAGAAAGAGTTAAGAAACTCCAGTTCTATGCATAAGAGCCATTGAGCTCCACGACTTTGAAAGTCGCAGAGAGCTCTGTCTTCTGAAGCTTTTTATCTCAAGTGTCTGTCACTATTGTTTTTTCTTCTGCAGAGGACAGGTCAATAGTTCACTAGCCTGCTCTGTACAATCATTTAAAATGCTGAGTAATGTGTAAACTGCAAATATTAGAGAATGATGCAATGTTATTTAAAAAAAAAAAAACTGAAAATAAAAAAAATGAGAATATTTTCTTTGCTACAAATGTTCTAGTAATTATCTGTACTTGGCGGATCCGTCAAAACCAGCCTTACCAGCCTGCCGACAGACTGTACACACAGGGAAACTGTCGCTAGAATGGCTGCCCGGCAGGCGGGTCCGACGACCCGTCGTTTGAATAAATCAGGCCTGTGTACGCGCCTTTATGTTACTCTGCTTTGATATGCTAATCAGCAGTGCCAATTTAGGTGTTAAACTCATCACTCATCCCTGGAATTTCTTATCAGGTCTGAGTCAGTCACTTACATACCTGATATTTAACTCTTTCAGGCAGAGAAAGAAAAAGGAACACAGGCTAGTTATTTGTGTGCTTGGCACTGTACATACACATGTCTATCTCATCATGTCACATGTCACTTCTGGTATTTTTTAAACATTCATAGCCGTCTGCACAACTGGAATGGAAAGTTCATTTTTTTATTACACTCAATTACAAAATGATTTACACAGCACTGATTCGTTGTTATTATTATTTAATAAATGTGAACTATCTCTTTAACTCTTTCCACGCTCCACAATCGTGCAGGGTGACCCTTTCACCACCGCGGGGTCCAATTACGGGCGATATTCCGGCAGCCGCGGCTGGAGTGAAGCAGCGGGCAGCGGGGGGCGATCAGTGTTCTCTGGGCATGGGATTGCTTTGCCTTGAAGGTAGCTACAAACCTGCAGAGAACACATCAGAGTGTTTATCGGAATCACATAAACAGCCAGCTTGCCCTCCCGAGCTCGCAGCCACCCGACAGACAGCCGCCACAACGCCCGAGGACAGCAGACGCACAAAACTTTCCTCTAAACTCGGAATCCAGTGATGTAGAAAGCCGTCACCATCTCGTGTCCAGGTTTAAAGACGACAGGGCTCTTTGTTGGAGGAGAAACGCTGAAGGCCAATTTCTGACAGGGCCAGAACCTCCAGTGGGGCTTGAAAGCCAAACTTCTTGCCTTTGCATTTTCAATTGCTTTCTAATCTGTTGCGTTAGATGTAGGCGGCCTCCTGTGTCAGCACTAATTTGACATGTCTTTTCTTCTGCCGCACACCGAGATGTTTCGGCTGGGCAGAGCACTTGACACAAGGAGAGTCTTTCATGTGCCAAGCGCTGTTCAAGGAAAGCGGCAGCAAAGTAGACCGGTTGTGGCTTTATCTGAAGTCAGGTAACGTTGGAGCCGTTGTTCTGTGGAACCGAGCGTATTCCATGTACAGTGCTTCTTCAGGTGCAGAATTAGTGCGCTAATATTGTGGGAGGAGCAATGTTTACAGGACACAATGGCCTCAATTCTGGTAGCTATGTGAGGTAAATATTGTTTTGTAGGTAAAATACCTCATGAGGTATTGTCCTCTTTTTTTAACCATTTCCGAACATGAGGTAAAACATGAGGTATTTCAGCGGTAAGCATGGAGTAAATACATAATAGTAGTCTTTAATTGTCTTTCATAAGTTAGGATAGTCTTTGGAAGATGATTTTTTTGAGGGGGGAAGTTGTATTTGATTATGCAGCAACCTATGAAAAGTATATTTATAGGCATACCTTACAGAAAAAATCCAGTAAATACTGAAAACTGCAAAATGCATACAAATCGACTCCAGGTACAGGCAGGTCTTAAACTGATCGCTAAATTATCTGCTAACATGCCCCTAATTTCCATTAGAATAACTATTTTCAGTTAAATGAATGCAAAGTACCTCATAAATTACCTCATAATTTACCTCATGGGGTAAAACATAACTAATATCTACCAGAATTGCTAAATGTCATTACCTCATGAGGTAAATTACCTCACATGAGGTAATTTGTTTGATAACCCTTCTAGAATTGAGGCCAATGCATATTTAGGCAGGGGTCACACTTGTCTTTCAGTTTCTACACTTTTCAGAAAACTGAAAGACAAATGTGACCTCTACCTTACAACAGCTAATGTAATTTATAGAGAAAACTGACAAATTGGGCAAGATGTCAGTTTTTTTTCTGCGTGCGAAATCTGCATTAAAGTGTGACCTAGCTCATTGATTAACTATGTTCTCAGTTGAAAACAGTTTTTCTGTGCAGAAAACTCGCACGAAAGCCGACAAGTGTGACCCCTGCCTTAAAGAACCACTCCAGCCAAAAAAAGTAAGCAGTTAAAATCTGGCACAACTAACAGGTTTTGGACGAGTCCATCTCCTCATAGGGGACTTTTAGGGATTTCTTTGTTTTTAAAATCATTACCCGAAGGACAATTTAACTGCCATATAGCAAAATGCTAGTCTCCCTACTTACTTGCACACTATTTTGTCAGTGAGACTTAGCAACTGCCGTTCAAGATATGGATTTGAAAACAAAGGAAACACTGAGAATCCCCCATGAGGAGATGGATTTATCCAAAACCCTTCGGATCTGTCAGATTTTAACTGCTTACTGGTCCTTTTACCTGCTTCCAGTTTGCGTGCAGTTGAATCTGTTTATGGGTGAACTATACCGTCTCCCCTTGCCCTTGCCTTTATGGCTCGCATGTACCGCCACTGACTCCACTAATGTCAGATACGTTTCATGCACTGATCAGGAGGAATTCCATTGGCTGCTGACCCTGTGATGAATGTGAGCTAATCTGAGTGATCAGAGAGTTATAATGAAAAAACGCTCTGCTGTTCCGGAAAATGTCCCCTTTGGAAAAGTAAGCCATGTGACCTACAGATCTCTGTAATGGTGCAAGGAGCTCAATGGCAGCACTACACTGTGAACTTTATGTTTTGCACATTTTTTGGTATATTAAAATTCAAGTTCGTCTTTTAAAAACATTTTTTGTCTCTTCAAATACTTTATTTTTGCATATATCCTTAAGTGTCTCCTGCATGTCCTGTGTGGTGACATCATTACTGCCAGACGTGTGCACACGGCTATGAGGACTTGGAGGGGGATGCAGGCAGGGCCGGATTTGTACTTCTTACCGCCCAAGGCCGACTATTACCAGCCGTCCCAACCGAAACCGTATCCTACCACCTCTCTCCACACACACCCCCATCCAAACATTTTTGGGTCGCTGGTGTCCTCTATTGCGGCTAGTGCCGAGGTCTCCATTGCAATATGAAGTGAATCATTCACGTCACACGGGTAACTGGTCAATCAAGCGATCTACAGGTGATGGGCGTGGTGGGAGCCATCCACCACACACACATTGTCAAAAGTGGCTCACAATTAGACATTGGGTGGGGTCAGCAACACGTAAAAGTGAGTCCTGTACCCACTGCTGTCTCCAGGGTAACAGCGCTGGCCAATCAATAATTAAGAAATGGGTACTGTGAGAGGCTGCCTTCTGTATTCTGTACTATTTGCTGGTGCTGCCCCTGGTTCTTTCATCCCCCACGCCAAGTGCGTGAGACCCGGCCTTCTGTAACTGCCTGCAGCTGCTGCTATGTCATTGGACAAGGCCTGGCTTTTTGCTAGTCACACACTGCTCACAAACGTTTGGTTAACGGACTGCAGCTGCCTGTAGCACAGCACAGGCAGATGTCAGCTGGTACTAATAGTGCAGTTATCCTGACCCCTTTCATTTGTTTGGACACTTGCAAATAATGCCCTGCAAATAATGCCCACTGTCTGCAGGCCGCCCCTTGTTTATCTGGTGCCCTAGGCCATGGCCTATGTGGCCTTGCCAGAAATCCGGCCATGGATGCAGGGGACCTGATAGTGGTGAGCAGTGAGGACAGGTAATGCAACTCCAACTACAGCCGTATTGTTGTTTTCTTTTTTAAGTGAGTCCAGACCAGGAACAGATCTAGGGGGGGGGCAAGCGGGTATCTTGCCCCAGGCGCAGTTTGTTGAATTCCCAAAAAGGCGGCAAAATGAATGGCAGTTTAGGTGCCAAAACCTGACCTTTAGGTGCCAAAACCTGACCTTGCCCCAGGCGCAACTTGGTCTTGATCCGTCCCTGGTCCAGACTAAGGAAAGAGTTTCCTCAGCATTTCGTGAGTAAAGGTATCCACTTATTTCATAATGCTAATGTTACTAGACTAAAGCTTTGTACACACGCTAGATGGATCATGGCCGGTCAGTTCCGGATAAACTCAATGGACGTATGTCTTTTTTCAACCCAAATAACAATGTAAATAAATCATACCTCTGGTGCATTGGTAAGCAAACAGCCTCACGGATCAACTCGGTCGAGCGCAAGGCAAGAGCATCGTTCTTCAACTCACACCGACCACTTCGTTGTGCGCCATGCCATTCAATCCTCTCCTCTCTCCATTGCTACAGTATAGAGCACATCGCTAGCCTTGGGGCTAGCAATGTGGCTGTGCAGCGCCGGCCCAAAATTCTCACCTGATAGGCTGAGATCCCAGCCGGGCAACATCCCTCATACCTGTGTACGAGTGCCAGGCTGAAGGAGTGTACAAACCTCCAACCACGTGCTTAGCTTAAAGAGAAACTCCAACCAAGAATTGAACTTTATCCCAATCAGTAGCTGATACCCCCTTTTACATGAGAAATACAATGATTTTCACAAACAGACCATCAGGGGGCGCTGTGTGACTGATTTTGTGCTGAAACCACTCCCACTAGAGGCTCTGAATACCGCGGTACTCCTGGCAAACTGCCACAATGTAACAATGTTCACAGACAGGAAATGGCTGTTTACAGCTGTCTGTAACAGCCAGAACAGCTAGAAACAGCTACATAACCTGCCCACAGTAACAATGTCACCATGTAATACATGTCAGAATGTGAATCAGGGAGAGGAAAGATTTTACAATGAGCAAACACTGACTAAATCATTTATACATAATTATGGTAAAAAATGAAGCACTTTTTTTACTACATTATTTTCACTGGAGTTCCTCTTTAAGTAAACCAGGACTTTAAAAATGTAATCATTGAATGGGTCAAAGCCAATAAAGTTCAAATGCTGAATCTCGAACCAAGAATCTGATATAAAGTGTTAGTGCAGCTTTGAGTGGAATCGTTACTATGGGGGGAGCTCACGTAACCATTTGTTTACAAAATTGTTTCTGTGTACAAAACAGATTGCACATGATTGATGCATAGGACTGAAAAACGCTGCCTCTTTTTTTTTTTATGACAGCAGAGTGACACTCCAATACTTAATTCTGATAAATGTCTTATTACCCTCTAAATTCAGAATATTCATGTTTGCCTAAATGGTACTTTGAAACATAGACTATCTTTGTTTGTTTGTATGTTTTTGTTTTTTTAGGCGGTTTAATGTTATGATTATTTTCAATAAATCATCTTGTATCATAAACGTGAGGATTCAGTCTGCCTTTCTATACTGTCTTCCGACTTATTCTGAAATTCTTGCAAGTAAAGAAGAAAAAAATAAACAATCAAAATTTAGACCAGACGGGAGGAAAAAAATACATGTATCATTCACCTGATTTCAATTGTACTTCTCTTTGAAACTCAGCCAAATCATTTTGTACATTAAAAATTGGTCAGGGATGATAGCATTCCATTTTCATGGTTGGTAATGCAGAACTGGAGAAAGAATACAATTACAGACCCCTGAGTAAACTGGGAGAATGTCAACTGGATGTAAATGATCATGGTGGATAGAGCTCCGGCAAGGGGCCCTTCCCGGCTGCGGTGAGAGTGGACGCCGGCAGGACGCTAAGCGATAACACCGGGAATTAATGCCTGTCACTGCCAGCTGGAGATCATGGTGGATAGAGCTCCGGCGAGAGGGCCCTTCCCGGCTGCGGTGAGAGTGGACGCCGGCAGGACGCTAAGCGATAACGCCGGGAATTAATGCCTGTCACTGCCAGCTGGAGATCATGGTGGATAGAGCTCCGGCAAGGGGCCCTTCCCGGCTGTGGTGAGAGTGGACGCCGGCAGGACGCTAAGCGATAATGCCGGAAATTAATGTCTGTCACTAACAACTAGCACTGCAGTGTCACTGCCAGCTGGAGATCATGGTGGATAGAGCTCCGGCAAGGGGCCCTTCCCGGCTGCGGTGAGAATGGACGGCGGCAGCACGCTAAGCGATAATGCAGAGAATTAATGCCTGTCACCAGCACTGCGCCATCACCGCCAGCTGGAGATCATGGTGGATAGAGCTCCGGTGAGGGGGCAGCTCCTGGCTGTGGTGAGAGTGGACGCCAGCAGCACGCTAAGCGATAACGCCGGGAATTATTGTCTATCACTAACAACTAGCACTGCGGCATCACTGCCAGCTGGAGATCATGGTGGATAGAGCTCCGGTGAGGGGCCCTTCCTGGCTGTGGTGAGAGTGGATGCCGGCGGCACGCTAAGTGATAACGCCGGGAATTAACATCTGTCATTAACAACCAGCATTGCGGCATCACTGCAAGCTGGAGATCATGGTGGATAGAGCTCTGGCGACGGGCACTTCCCGGCTGGGGTGAGAGTGGACGTCGGCGGCACGCTAAGCGATAACTCGGGAATTAATGCCTGTCACTAACAACTAGCACTGCGGCATCACTGCCAGCTGGAGATCATGGTGGATAGAGCTCCGGTGAGGGGGCAGTTCCCGGCTGGGGTGAGAGTGGACGCTGGCGGCACACTAAGCGGTAACTCCGGGAATAATCATCTGTCCCTAGCACTGCGGCATCACTGCCAGCTGGAGATCATGGTGGATAGAGCTCCGGTGAGGGGGCAGTTCCCGGCTGGGGTGAGAGTGGACGCTGGCGGCACACTAAGCGGTAACTCCGGGAATAATCATCTGTCCCTAGCACTGCGGCATCACTGCCAGCTGGAGATCATGGTGGATAGAGCTCCGGTGAGGGGGCAGTTCCCGGCTGGGGTGAGAGTGGACGCTGGCGGCACACTAAGCGGTAACTCCGGGAATAATCATCTGTCCCTAGCACTGCGGCATCACTGCCAGCTGGAGATCATGGTGGATAGAGCTCCGGTGAGGGGGCAGTTCCCGGCTGGGGTGAGAGTGGACGCTGGCGGCACACTAAGCGGTAACTCCGGGAATAATCATCTGTCCCTAGCACTGCGGCATCACTGCCAGCTGGAGATCATGGTGGATAGAGCTCCGGTGAGGGGGCAGTTCCCGGCTGGGGTGAGAGTGGACGCTGGCGGCACACTAAGCGGTAACTCCGGGAATAATCATCTGTCCCTAGCACTGCGGCATCACTGCCAGCTGGAGATCATGGTGGATAGAGCTCCGGTGAGGGGGCAGCTGCCAGCTGGGGTGAGAGTGGACGTCGGCGGCACGCTAAGCGATAACTCGGGAATTAACGTCTGTCACTAACAACTAGCACTGCGGCATCACTGCCAGCTGGGGATCATGGTGGATAGAGCTCCGGTGAGGGGGCAGTTCCCGGCTGCGGTAAGAGTGGACGCTGGCGGCACGCTAAGCGGTAACTCCGGGAATTATCATCTGTCACTAGCACTGCGGCATCACTGCCAGCTGGAGATCATGGTGGATAGAGCTACGGTGAGGGGGCAGCTGCCAGCTGGGGTGAGAGTGGACGCTGGCGGCAAGCTAAGCGGTAACTCCGGGAATTATCATCTGTCACTAGCACTGCGGCATCACTGCCAGCTGGAGATTATGGTGGATAGAGCTCCGGTGAGGGGCAGCTCCCGGCTGAGGTGAGAGTGGACGTTGGCGGCACGCTAAGCGGTAACTCCGGGAATTATCATCTGTCACTAGCACTGCGGCATCACTGCCAGCTGGAGATCATGGTGGATAGAGCTCCGGTGAGGGGGCAGTTCCCGGCTGGGGTGAGAGTGGATGCTGGCGGCACACTAAGCGGTAACTCCGGGAATAATCATCTGTCCCTAGCACTGCGGCATCACTGCCAGCTGGAGATCATGGTGGATAGAGCTACGGTGAGGGGGCAGCTGCCAGCTGGGGTGAGAGTGGACGTCGGCGGCACGCTAAGCGATAACTCGGGAATTAACGTCTGTCACTAACAACTAGCACTGCGGCATCACTGCCAGCTGGAGATCATGTTGGATAGAGCTCCGGTGAGGGGGCAGCTCCCGGCTGGGGTGAGAGTGGACGCTGGCGGCACACTAAGCGGTAACTCCGGGAATTATCATCTGTCACTAGCACTGCAGCATCACTGCCAGCTGGAGATCATGGTGGATAGAGCTCTGGTGAGAGGGCCCTTCCCGGCTGCGGTGAGAGTGGACGTCGGCGGCACGCTGAGCGATAATGCCAGGAATTATCATCTGTCCCTAGCACTGCGGCATCACTGCCAGCTGGAGATCATGGTGGATAGAGCTCTGGTGAGGGGGCAGTTCCCGGCTGCGGTGAGAGTGGACGTCGGCGGCACGCTAAGCGATAACGCCGGGAATTAACGTCTGTCACTAACAACCAGCACTGCGGCATCACTGCCAGCTGGAGATCATGGTGGATAGAGCTCCGGTGAGGGGGCAGCTCCCGGCTGGGGTGAGAGTGGACACTGGTGGCACGCTAAGCGGTAACTCCGGGAATTATCATCTGTCACTAGCACTGCGGCATCACTGCCAGCTGGAGATCATGGTGGATAGAGCTCCGGCGAGGGGGCAGCTCCCGGCTGGGGTGAGAGTGGACGTCGGTGGCACGCTAAGCGGTAACTCGGGAATTAACGTCTGTCACTAACAACTAGCACTGCGGCATCACTGCAAGCTGGAGATCATGGTGGATAGAGCTCCGGTGAGCGGGCAGCTCCCGGCTGGGGTGAGAGTGGACGCCGGCGGCACGCTAAGCGGTAACTCCGGGAATTATCATCTGTCACTAGCACTGTGGCATCACTGCCAGCTGGAGATCATGGTGGATAGAGCTCCGGTGAGCGGGCAGCTCCCGGCTGGGGTGAGAGTGGACGCCGGCGGCACACTAAGCGGTAACTCCGGGAATTATCATCTGTCCCTAGCAC
The DNA here is from genome assembly GCF_040937935.1 of Hyperolius riggenbachi. Lineage (NCBI taxonomy): Eukaryota > Metazoa > Chordata > Amphibia > Anura > Hyperoliidae > Hyperolius > Hyperolius riggenbachi. Next base: position 295,698,560 of record NC_090654.1, on the reverse strand, counting down.
TGCGGCATCACTGCAAGCTGGAGATCCCTGGCCACAGATCTCAGCAAGAACAGAAGATATCATACTGCGGACAGCAAGGACTGTCAGCTCCGCATCTTTATGCATTTCAATCGCATTTTACCGTACAGAATAAAGGTTGGAGTAAAAAAGCCCTCAGCTAATCCTCACTGTGAAATCTATCCTCTTTACCCACCTACCCTACCTCCTAACACTAAGGCCTGGTACACACATACAAGAGGCTAATGAATGGCCAATTTTTACCAATTTTTGTAAAGTTCACCTACACAATCGGTTCATAGTATTCACAATCTGTTAGTCCTCATACTGCATGGAGGTGGTAAAATTGCCCAATCAATGAAAACTTGGATGTGCACAACCTAAACCTTAGTACACATTTTCAATTATGATTGGCCAATCACTAACAAATTTGTAGCGTGAGGGTCAACAGATATTGAATGAACAGATCGTGTTGGTAGGCTCGCATACAACATTGAGATGGTAAAATTGGTCAATGATTGGAATTGGATAACAGAAAGTGTATACCAGGCTTAAAACTGATTATTTTTTGTGATTTGATATGGTGCCTACCTACAGCCAAATTCAGGCACCTCGTATAACTATTGAGACTGAACTCCAACTCTCAGCTATATAATAACCGAGCACCAAACACAAGCGCCCAGCACCACCCAGCCGCCACTTACCACTGCCACCTAGGGTGGCACACGACGGGAAATGAAAACTTCAATGCCCTTCAAAGTTTCAAGTAAGAGGCCAAAATTAGTTGTGAAGATAGGCTATGAAAAAATAAAACTGTACTGTTAACTGCTTAACACGATAAATAAAGCAAGCAAACATACCATAAAAATACTAATCATAAATTAAATAATTAATAAATATATAATAAGCTTAATTTAAAAAATCTGCACACTTTCCCAAAAAATACATCATTGTTGCAATTTGTTTTTAACACTTGTACATATATCTTTCATATAAATACTGCATGAAACACTTAAAGGCCCAAGCACAAAAAAGCCTCCATCAGATCCACAAAATGCTAGAGGTTTTTGGAGCAGATTTCAGAGCGACTCTAGGCATGTGGAGAGACGTTTTCTAAACTTGACAGCAGGTGTCATATATTGCTACAGTAAAGATGTTACTGAACAGCTTCTGTAACAAAACCGGTGGAAAGCCGCTCTGATCTGGCGTTTTTCAGAGCGGTTTTCCACTTTCTTATACTTAACATTGAGGCAGAAACGCCTCAGAAAGCCAAAAAATGCTGCAGCCCCCGAGTTTGTGTTTGGGGGAAAAACGAGCCGCTCTGGTGTGCACCATCCCATTCACTTTCATTAGCCGAGCGGTTTTCCCCCTGCAAGCATTTTAAAACCCGCTCCAGAACCGCTCTGGTGTGCACCAGCCCAAAGTGAACCTTAGATGGGTAGTGGGGAAAAAACTATACATACCTGGCCCTTCAGGCTGATCGCTCCCTCGTCATCCTCCTGCGCTGTCTGGATCTTCGCAATTCGCCCCGATAAGTCGTCCAGTCTGGGGCGTACGGTGCATGCACAACCCGGCCACAAAGACGGAAGTGATACGAGGGAATGCACGTGGTTGGACTGCGCTGACTGGCCCAACTGGAGGAGTTTCTGGGGTGCCTTGCGGAGGATCCAGATGGCGGAGGGGAGGACGGTGAGGGAGCAATCAGCGTCAAGTATGTATATTTTTTCCCCATTGCCCATTTCAGGTTCAATTTGAAGCGGAATATAACCCAGCATTCCTTCTTTGCTCTAATAGATTATTTACAGCATATTATATTCAGATATAGCTATTGTTTGACGTAATAGCTGGTGGCAGAGTGGCAGCAGAAGGTAAATCTGTGTACCCTGGCAGTGGGAAACACAGACAGACAGCAGCAGCAGCAGGAGGAATGGAGGAGTAGTGTGAGTGTGGCAGCAGGCCAGGGAGGCAGCGTGACATAATAGCCCTGGTACCTAGCGGTGATACCAGGGCTGTAAATAAACACAGCAGGAGGTCCCAGACAGCGGTCGTGCAGCCCACATCGTGTCCAATACACAACTGGGACAACACAGTTTTCAACCCGGGCACCTCAGATAAATTAAACCTTTTTTTTGGGGGGGGGGGGGTTATTTGTTTTGTTTTTTATAGAAAATTACACAGACAGATATAGCTATTGTTTGACGTAATAGCTGGTGGCAGAGTGGCAGCAGAAGGTAATTCTGTGTACCCTGGCAGTGGGAAACACAGACAGACAGCAGCAGCAGCAGGAGGAATGGAGGAGTAATGTGAGCAACTATTGTTTGACGTAATAGCTGGTGGCAGAGTGGCAGCAGAAGGAAATTCTGTGTACCCTGGCAGTGGGAAACACAGACAGACAGCAGCAGCAGCAGGAGGAATGGAGGAGTAATGTGAGCAACTATTGTTCGACGTAATAGCTGGTGGCAGAGTGGCAGCAGAAGGAAATTCTGTGTACCCTGGCAGTGGGAAACACAGACAGACAGCAGCAGCAGCAGGAGGAATGGAGGAGTAGTGTGAGTGTGGCAGCAGGCCAGGCAGGCAGCGTGACATAATAGCCCTGGTACCTAGCGGTGATACCAGGGCTGTAAATAAACACAGCAGGAGGTCCCAGGCAGCGGTCGTGCAGCCCACATCGTGTCCAATACACAACTGGGACAACACAGTTTTCAACCCGGGCACCTCAGAAAAATTAAACCTTTTTTTTTTTTGGGGGGGGGGGGGGTTATTTGTTTTGTTTTTTATAGAAAATTACACAGACAGATATAGCTATTGTTTGACGTAATAGCTGGTGGCAGAGTGGCAGCAGAAGGTAATTCTGTGTACCCTGGCAGTGGGAAACACAGACAGTCAGCAGCAGCAGCAGGAGGAATAGAGGAGTAATGTGAGCAACTATTGTTTGACGTAATAGCTGGTGGCAGAGTGGCAGCAGAAGGAAATTCTGTGTACCCTGGCAGTGGGAAACACAGACAGACAGCAGCAGCAGCAGGAGGAATGGAGGAGTAGTGTGAGTGTGGCAGCAGGCCAGGCAGGCAGCGTGACATAATAGCCCTGGTACCTAGCGGTGATACCAGGGCTGTAAATAAACACAGCAGGAGGTCCCAGACAGCGGTCGTGCAGCCCACATCGTGTCCAATACACAACTGGGACAACACAGTTTTCAACCCGGGCACCTCAGAAAAATTAAACCTTTTTTTTTTTTTTTTTTGGTTTATTTGTTTTGTTTTTTATAGAAAATTACACAGACAGATATAGCTATTGTTTGACGTAATAGCTGGTGGCAGAGTGGCAGCAGAAGGTAATTCTGTGTACCCTGGCAGTGGGTAACACAGACAGACAGCAGCAGCAGCAGGAGGAATGGAGGAGTAATGTGAGCAACTATTGTTTGACGTAATAGCTGGTGGCAGAGTGGCAGCAGAAGGAAATTCTGTGTACCCTGGCAGTGGGAAACACAGACAGACAGCAGCAGCAGCAGGAGGAATGGAGGAGTAATGTGAGCAACTATTGTTTGACGTAATAGCTGGTGGCAGAGTGGCAGCAGAAGGAAATTCTGTGTACCCTGGCAGTGGGAAACACAGACAGACAGCAGCAGCAGCAGGAGGAATGGAGGAGTAGTGTGAGTGTGGCAGCAGGCCAGGCAGGCAGCGTGACATAATAGCCCTGGTACCTAGCGGTGATACCAGGGCTGTAAATAAACACAGCAGGAGGTCCCAGACAGCGGTCGTGCAGCCCACATCGTGTCCAATACACAACTGGGACAACACAGTTTTCAACCCGGGCACCTCAGAAAAATTAAACCTTTTTTTTTTTTTTGGTTTATTTGTTTTGTTTTTTATAGAAAATTACACAGACAGATATAGCTATTGTTTGACGTAATAGCTGGTGGCAGAGTGGCAGCAGAAGGTAAATCTGTGTACCCTGGCAGTGGGAAACACAGACAGACAGCAGAAGGGCAGTACACAGCAGCCCACTGTAGGTGTAAAATGTGTGGCTGCAGGCGACGTAATAGTCAAAGTGAACCAGGCTGGCTTAGTGAGCAGGAGCCAGGAGGTGGTAAAGGGTGGTAAGGCACATTAACGATGGTTCTTCAGTTCATGTCCCCCTCTCGCCGACAACAGGGGCCAGGAACTCGCCTTCCACCCACGCATGGTTCATCTTGAGAAACGTCAGTCTGTCCACAGACTTGTGAGACAGACGTGAGCGTTTCTCGGTGACCACGCCACCAGCTGCACTGAAGCAGCGCTCGGACAGCACGCTGGAAGGGGGACAGGACAGCACTTCCAGGGCGTACTGCGCCAGCTCGCTCCAGATCTCCAGGCGCTTGACCCAATACTCCATGGGATCAACAGTGGCATCGCTGTCAAGCCCGCTGTAGGACCCCATGTAGTCAGCCACCATTCGGGTCAGGCGCTGGCTGTGACTGGAGGAGGATGCTGCTGCATGCACCTCCTCTCTAGTCACTGCTGCCGGAGCCTCTACAGTCCTGTAGAGCTCGTTGCTGAGAGACAGCAGGTCTGTGGGGCGCTTGCTGCTGGATGCAGGCACCTGCTGCTGCCTCTGTGCTGGCTGGACAAAGGGGGTGAAAGGCTGGGGGAAGGCTTCCTCCAAGCGCTCAACAAGGGCCTGCTGCAAGCTCCTTATTTGTTGCGCTGGGTCTCCTCCTGCAGGCGGCAGGAACTGGCTCAACTTCCCCTTGAGGCGTGGGTCCAACATCATGCTGATCCAGATGTCCTCCCTCTGCTTCATCTGGATCACCCTGGGGTCCCTGCGCAGGCACGTCAGCATGTGCGCTGCCAATGGGAAGAGGCGGGCCACGTCTGCTGGCACATCGACGGCAGTGCTGCTGTCCTCATCCTCCTCCTCCTCCTCTGCCTCGTCAGCCTCATCCTCTCTCCACCCCCGCACCAACTCAGCTGCGCTGTGCTGCTCCCCCTCATCAGCAGCAAGGTCAGGGACCTCCACCAAGTCCTCCTCCTCCTCCCCCTCAGAGGTGGACTGTGCAGCTGCATGACGCTCCTGCTGGTCCAAGGCTGCCGCTCCCTGTTCCAGCAAAGCATCGAGGGCCCTGTTCAGCAGACAAACCAGGGGCACCCACTCGCAGACCATAGCATGGTCCCTGCTCACCATGTTAGTGGCCTGCAGAAAGGGAGCCAGCACTAAGCACACCTGCTGCATGTGCCTCCAGTCATCATCGGGGACGATGGACGGGATGTTGCTGGTCCTGTCCCTTCTCTGAGCGGCGGACACAGTGGCCAGGGCAAGGTACTGGTTGACAGCGTGCTTCTGTTCAACCAGACGCTCCAACATCGCCAGGGTGGAGTTCCAGCGAGTCGGAACGTCAAGGATCAGCCGATGGCGTGGCAGCTCCAGCTCCTTTTGCACGTCTTCCAGGCTCGCACAGGCTGCAGCCGAGCGCCGGAAGTGATGCACAACGTTCCTTGCCGTTTCCAGCAGTTCGCCCATCCCCTGGTAGGTGCGCAAGAACTTCTGCACCACCAGGTTCAGCACGTGGGCAAGACAGGGGATGTGGGTCAGGTTTCCCCTGTCTATTGCGGCAACCAGATTGGCCCCATTGTCGGCCACCACCTCTCCGACTCTGAGGCCTCTGGGGGTCAGCCAAATCCTCTCCTGCTCCTGGAGTTTGGCCAACACATGGGTTGCCGTCAGTTTGGTCTTCCCAAGGCTGACCAAGTGCAGCAGCGCTTGGCAGTGGCGGGCCTTCACGCTGCTGCTGAGGTGGGGGGTTTGGCCAGGTGTGCCGGAGGATGGCAGAGGATCGGAGGAACCTGCTGCAGTTCCCCTGACCCTGCGGGGTGGCACCACCCACTGTGTTGCTGCTGCTGCTGTGCCCACTGCTGCTCTCCCATCCTCACCCCCTTCCACCAAGCTGACCCAGTGGACAGTGAAGGACAGGTAGCGGCCTGTCCCGAAGCGGCTGCTCCAGGAGTCCATGGTGACGTGGACCCTTTCACCAACCGCGTGCTCCAGCCCTCGCTCCACATTGGCCATCACAAAGCGGTGCAGTGCAGGAATGGCCTTGCGGGCGAAGAAGTGTCTGCTGGGGAGCTGCCAGTCTGGGGCTGCACAAGCAAGCAGCGCACGCATGTCGCTCCCCTCCTGCACGAGCGTGTACGGCAGGAGTTGGGAGCACATGGCCCGTGCCAGCAAGCCGTTCAGCTGCCGCACGCGACGGCTGCTGGGAGGCAGAGCTCTAACCACCCCCTGGAAGGACTCGCTCAAAAGGCTCTGGCGTGGCCTTTTGCTGGCATGGGAATCAGCAGACACAGCAGAGGAGGCCACTGAGGACTGGCTGCCAAAACAGGCCTCAGTGTCGGCGGCAGGAGTTGCAGAGGGGGGAGGAGCAGTGCGTTTCCGCACTCCTGCAGGTGCTGCTGGAGGAGCAGGAGGGCGGGTGGCTGCTGTTGCTGCTGCTGCTGCTGCTGCTGAAGGCTGTGCAGTGATGGGTGTGGTGCCACTGTGGTGCACTTTGGGGGAGGAGGGATTGGACTGTCGCCATAGTCTTGCTGTCCAATCCCTCCTCCCCCAAAGTGCCCATCAGCATCTCCTCCTCAAGATCGCCAACAACAGCAGACAATTTACTCATGATGCCTGGGGTCAAAAGACTGCTGAATGACAGGTCGGCGAGTGACGGTGAACTGGCCTCCTCCCCAGGCCCTGCTGGGCAGCTGCTGCGAACAGGGGTGGTGGTGGTGGTGGTGGTGAGGGTGGAGGCCTCGGATGCAGAGCTGATGGCGGGCTGCTCATCCTCCGTCATCAGTTGCACCACAGTGTCTGCATCCTTTTCCTCAATGGGACGTTTCCGACCCGGCTGGAGGAAAATCGGAGCAGGTGCTACACGCTGCTGCTGCTGTGTCTCTGCAGCGTGAGTTGCAGATGCTCCTGCTGGGCGGCGCCCAAGGCGTCCACGGCCAGTGGCTATAGAAGGAATGTTAGCCACTGACGCTGCTGCTGCGGAACTGTGCATGGTGGCGCGGCCGCGGCTTGCCACAATGCTGCTCCCTCTCCTCCTGATTCCCTTGCTGCCCTTCCCCTTGCCCAAACCGCGCTGGCTGCCACTTCCAGACATCTTAGATGTTTTGGTCGTAAACACAAAAGTTTTTTAAAAGGGCGGGTGAAAAGTGGGGTACTTTAATGGAGTGGGTTGGTGGGTGAGGTGACACTAATCACTAAGTGATTAGATCGCTAAGTGATTATTACAGTACAAATACAAAATACAAAAATCTGTAATCAGTAAGTGTGAACAGTGAGTGTGTCCCCTAGTACACTAACTAGAAATTACAATAATCAGTAGTAATCACAAGGAAATAGAGTGTGTGTACACTACAGACAGTGAGTGCACGCACGCGCACACACGCGCAGGAGCTAGCCTATGAACAGTGACTGAGTGAGTGTCCCTAGTACAGTAAGTAAGTAGTAACAGTCAGGAAGTACAACTAGAAATTACAATAATCAGTAGTAATCACAAGGAAATAGAGTGTGTGTACACTACAGACAGTGAGTGCACGCACGCGCACACACGCGCAGGAGCTAGCCTATGAACAGTGACTGAGTGAGTGTCCCTAGTACAGTAAGTAAGTAGTAACAGTCAGGAAGTACAACTAGAAATTACAATAATTAATCAGTAATCAGAAGGAAATAGAGTGTGTGTACAGTACAAACAGTGCACGCACACACACACAGTCACACGCAGGAGCTATGAACAAACAGTGACAGTGAGTGTCCTAGTACAGTTATATAACTACAATACAAAATACAATCACTCAGTAGCTAGTAAAGGACAGCAGAAATACTGGTATAGATGAGAGATAAAATAACAGAGGACAGGAGAGAACAGCTGCCCACACAGGCAGGCCCTGAGGCCTAAAGTTGTGTAAGCCTGCAGCAGCAGCTGTCTGAGTCTCTCTCTATGTAACACACAAGCTACTAACTAAAATACAATGTCTATCTAACTAACAACAATATAGGTGTGTATAGGAGGTGTATGTGAGCAAAAACGCTAGGTAAATGACCACAATAGAGCTCTTGCTAAGCCAAAGCACAAAGGAGCAACTCTCTCTCTATGCAAGTCTCAGGCAAGGACGGAGAAACGGAACATGGCGGCCGCTATTTATAGGGTAGGGGCTGGCCAGGGTCCCCCTCTGTGATTGGCTGCCGTCAGAGGGCCTGGGAGCCCTCTGATTGGCTCTGAGGACATCAATCTGGGCTATGACGCTATTCGAGCTCGGTATTCGAGCTCGAATAGCGCTGTTAGCTCGAATAGCGCGAATAGTGAATGTGCTATTCGAGTTCACTCGAATAGCCCATTCGAATATCTCCAGCTATTCGGAGCTCGAATACCGAGCTCGAATAGCTGAAAAAGAGCTCGAATATTCGAGCTACTCGAATATTCGAGCTCTGTTGAGCACCACTGCTGGAGACAATGTTATCTTGTGTTTAATTGTATCAAGTGAGGAATGTAAACAATGCCTTCTCTGACACTGCAGAGTCTCCTGAAGACAGTAAAGCTGGTCATACACTGGCCCGATTTGCCGCCATTTCGACAGCAGATTCGATCACTGGGATCGAATCTGCTGCCAATCGTTCGCGCTACACGCCGAATTTCGATCCATTTCGTCCGATCCCGTCGATCGCTCCGTGCGGAAAACTACCGTCGATCGCCCGTGGGTAGGGAGCGCGTCACTAGCGGCGTTCGAGTACCCGACGACCGACGCAATAGAGCAGCAATACATTACCTGCTCTGCCGGCACGACTACCCCAGGTCACCGTTGCTCCGTCTCCGCTCTGGTCTCCGGCATACTTCAGTTCCTCCTGCCCGGCAGGAAGTTTAAACAGTAGAGGGCGCTCTACTGTTTAAACTTCCTGCCGGGCAGGAAGAAGTAAAGCATGCCGGGGCCGGAGACCAGAGCGGAGACGGAGCAGCGGTGACCGGGGGCAGTCACGCCGGCGGAGCAGGTAATGTATGTGGTGGGGGAGGGGAGCGGTGGCAGCACCACCACAACAGATTGTGAACGGTTTCAGGCTGAAATCGGTTCAAAATCTGTTTGCAGTAAAGGCAGCCATACAATCCCTCTCTGATCAGATTCGATCAGAGAGGGATCTATCTGTTGGTCGAATCTGATGGCAGATCGACCAGTGTATGGCTACCTTAAGACAATCAGAAAGCATCAGAAAGCATTTCTGCTTAAGTTAGAAGATGAATAAAGCAGTTATGAATAAAATGCAAAGTCAGCTTTCAGAGCAAAAAAAAAGTACTTTGGGAACGTATAATTTCTAAATGAATAATAATACTTATGCACAAATGCAAATATGATAGCCGTATAGCATATAAAAAGTAGGAAAACATGTTTTTATTGGATATTATGTCAGGGTTTTATACCGCTTTAAGGAGGGATCACACCTGTGAAGTTTGTCACAATGCGAAACCACAAATAATACTTACTTATGAGGCCGCTGCATTTTCGGCAGGCATCTGCACTTCTGCATAGCATTTGTAAAAAAATACAACCTGAACTACTTTTCTGCACAAGGCATGTGGGTCCCTCATTGAAAACGCTGGTTACTGTGAGCAAAAACACATGAGTAAAAACGCAAAACAACACGTGTACAGTGTAGAAAACCGCTTGCGGGGAATCGTCTGCAGTGTGACCCCTCCCTTAAAGTGACTCTGTAACAAAAATTACAACGTTTTTTCTACCATCCTACAAGTTCCTAAACCTATTCTAATGTGATCTGGCTTGCTGCAGCTCTTTCTACTATAACCATCTCTGTAATAAATCAATGTATCTTTCCCCTGTCAGACTTGTCGGCCTGTGTCTGGAAGGCTGCCAAGTTCCTCAGTGTTGAACTGTTCCTCTATGCACACTCCAGTGTGTGTTTTATTTACATAAGCCAGCAGCTTCTCTGCTATCTTATCAGTGATAGAAGAGAGCTGGATAAAAATCCTCCTCTGGAGGCTGTGAAAGGAGCTGGTCTGTCACATACTAAGGAATTAACGACATAGGCAGAGCTGTCTGCAGGAAGCCTGTAATGTTCAGTGCATGAGAGAAGCTGGGGACAGAAGGTAAACACACACAAGTGATCTCTAGAGATTCAGAAGTAAGGCTGTATACAGCCTGCTTGTGTATGGATGTATTTTCTATGTGTGGACATACTGTACATCAACCTACTTCCTGTTTTGGTGGCCATTTTGTTTGTTTATAAACAAACTTTTAAAAACTGTTTTTGACTACTTTTAATGCGGCGGGGAGCGGCGAAATTGTGACAGAGGGTAATAGGAGACGTCCCCTAACGCACTGGTATGTTTACTTTTGTGCGATTTTAACAATACAGATTCTCTTTAAACAGTTCAAAACTTTCAAAAAATATATATATAAAAAATCTGTGTATTTTCCCTTTAAATGGAAAAAATGTAAGAGTCCGCGTTGTTGCACGCAAGTAACATTGTCATTAATTTGGTCGCGTGCGGCTGGCGTATGATCTTCCCTCTATTTGGGATTAGACATAGAAATGTAAGCTTTACTGAAAACACATTCTTCATTTAAACCCTGCCCAACCCGATGAGTTTCTCATTTATTTTAGAATTATCAGCTGAGCTGATTAAAGGAACTTGCATTGTAACCATGTCAATGTACAGCCTTTTAATTTCACAACCTCGATGTTCTTTGTGTGCTCCGAATATATTATGGAAACATCCTATTTATCCATTGTTACAGGAATGTGCCTTCCTTGTGTCAATACAACTCCATCTCAATCTCTCTCTTTTGTGTAATTATATAAAAAAAATGATATTCACTGTCAGGTACAGATATAAAGAGGACTGGAGACCAACCTCGGGTCAGAAGTTAAATACTTACCTAAGGAGAGCGAGCGCGGACCCCCATGGATTCAGACAACCCTCGTGACCGCACAAGGAAATAAATATCGCAGCCTCCAGTTCCCTTTCACGTCAGGCGTCCTTTAAAGAGGCTCTGTAACAACATTTTCAGCCTTATTTCTTCTATCCTATAAGTTCCTATACCTGTTCTAATGTGGTCTGGATTACTGCAGCCTTTTCTAGTTGCACTGTCTCTGTAATATATCGAATCTTCTTTTCTTTGTCAAGCTTTGTCGACCCAGGGAGGAATGGGCTGCATCTGGTGTAATTAATACAAGTTATGCACGCCCCCTGCAGGCTCTGTGTGCTGTGTTTACTCCTCACAGACTGCTCTCAGTTTCAGCTTGTCTACATGCCCTTGTTGGTAATCTTTGGAGGGTCCGCGCTCTGCAATGGGGGACCAGGGGACAGCAAGGGAAGGCTCATTAGGATCCAGGGGGCTCCCTTCTTAGGTAAGTATGTGATTTTGGTACCCTGGCTTTGGCTTGAAAACACTCTAAGGTTTTTTTCTGATATTTACTAAACAGGACTTTGGGAAGAAAATGTCACTGCAACTTGGAGTTTATAAAGTAGACGTAGTTAACACAATGACTTTTTAAAGTGAGAAATGCACGTCCAGCGAGGACTCCAGCGGGGGACGGACATGTCCGCATTTCCCACTTTCGCCTGTTGTGGTGACACGTACACATAGCGTCAGCTGTGCGCTCCGCGCTCCTGAGACAAGCACGACACACAATTAGTAGGGCAGATGTTTTGGAGTTGAGAGGAGAGCGAATCTGGAAGCTTTCCATGAAGCAGAACTTTGTTCCGTGCCCTCGTATCGTCATCAGAATATCTCATTCCGTGATGTTCGCGTCCATCGAGCGCCATTAACATTCACACGCTGGCAAGATTTCCAAAATAATTATTTTTGCAGATGAGGGAGCCGAAACGCATAACAGAACAAGTTATTTAGAGAAATACAATCATTTTCAATGCAACAAAATCCCGGGCTAGAAATGAACATTGTAAAATGGAGAAATATCTCACAGATCAGGCGATTGTTCTAAGGCCTGGTTTGCTAAACGCATTGTTGGAATACAGCGTAGATGAAGTGTTTTAACTGTAAATTTGTCCAGAATATGGGTGAGTGACTGAATTCGGAATTTAAACCATTTTCAAAAAACATTTCTGACCATAGGCCAACTTTTTTTGTGGCTCCACTTCTGCAATATGTGCAGCAGAACCCTCCTATTGCATGCCCAGCCCCTTCCTCTATGTGTGAAATCTATGTACAGCAGACCTCCTCCCATTGCATGTGCAGCCTCCTCTTCCATGTATATCATCCATGTACAGCACTTGCTCCCATTCCATGTGCAGCCCCCTTTTCCATGTGTGAAATCCATGTACAGCAGCCCCTCCCTTTCCATATGCAGCCCCTCTTCCATGTGTGAAATCCATGTACACCAGCCCCCACTCCCATTGCATGTGCAGCCCCCTCTTCCATGTGTATCATCCATGTACAGCAGCCCTTCCCATTCCATGTGCATCCCCCTCTTCCATGTGTAGCATCCATGTACAGCAGCCCTTCCCATTCCATGTGCAGCCCCTCTTCCATGTGTTACATCCATGTACAGTAGCCCCTCCCATTCCATGTGCATTACCCTTGTACAGCAGTGCCCCTCCCATTCCATGTGCAGCCCCCTCTTCCATGTGTAGCATCCATGTGTAGCATCCATGTGTAGCATCCATGTACAGCAGCTCCTCCCATTCCATGTGCAGTGGGTGGGCAGAGAGCAGAGGGGGGGGGGGGGAATCTGATCGAGGCACCAGCCCGAGAAGCTTCTCCCTCCCTCCTAATGTGCCACCAGTGTCCCCTTCCCCCCCGCAGAGTAAAATGCGCAGCGGAGCAGGCTGTACCTTCATTGCCTCTCCGTTGCGTACTGGGATCCCATCTGGTCTTCTCCCTTCCTGCTTCTTGTGATGTCACAGGAAGCAGGAAGCGAGAAGACCAGATGGGATCCCAGTACGCAGCGGAGAGGCAATGAAGTTACAGCCTGCTCCGCTGTGCATTTTACCGAAAACGGGGCGGTTGGGTGCTCGGCCCTCCCATTCCATGTGCAACCCCTCTTCCATGTGTTGCATCCATGTACAGCAGCTCCTCCCATTCCATGTGCAGCCCCCTCTTCCATGTGTATCATCCATGTACAGCAGTGCCCCTCCCATTCCATGTGCAGCCCCCTCTTCCATGTGTGAAATCCATGTACAGCAGCTCCTCCCATTCCATGTGCAGCCCCCTCTTCCATGTGTATTATCCATGTACAGCAGCCCCTCCCATCCCATGTGCAGCCCCTCTTCCATGTGTTACATCCATGTACAGCAGCCCCTCCCATTCCATGTGCAGCCCCCTCTTCCATGTGTAGCATCCATGTAGAGCAGACCCTCTCATTCCATGTGCAGCCCCTCTTCCATGTGTATCATCCATGTACAGCAGTGCCCCTCCCATTCCATGTGCAGCCCCCTCTTCCATGTGTAACATCCATGTACAGCAGTGCCCCTCCCATTCCATGTGCAGCCCCCTCTTCCATGTGTAACATCCATGTACAGCAGTGCCCCTCCCATTCCATGTGCAGCCCCTCTTCCATGTGTATCATCCATGTACAGCAGTGCCCCTCCCATTCCATGTGCAGCCCCCTCTTCCATGTGTAACATCCATGTAGAGCAGAAGGGGCTTGGTTGTGGAGAACTTTGAAGGCGAGAGTGAGAGTACCCTGACAGCTAGTACACATTTGAAGCACAAATCCTGATTGCAATTCACAATTTTGCGGCTCAAAATTTCACGTTTTTACAGCGATTTGCGATTTTTATTCCTGTTCAGTAGAGAATGAGAATCGCAAATGCTGCACTGAGAATGTATCTAGAGGGATCTATTAGTAGGAGCGCTTTGGTGATCGCCGGCGGCCAGCAAAATGCTATCAAAGCGCTCAGTGTGAACCGGTCCTCACAGGCAAAGGGTCACCACAAGAACCAGACAACCAGAACCAATATTTCCCTCACTTTAAAGGATACCGGAGGTGACATGTGACATGATGAGATAGACATGTGTATGTACAGTGCCTAGCATACTAATAACCAGTAGAGGGTAAAGAGGCACCCAATATATATAAAACACTTTAAAATCAATAAAATGAAAAAAGGTTGCGGTGGCTTACCTCACAGACGACAAACTCACTTTCAGTAAGGAAGTTTAATTGAATATCAAGCACAGGCAACACGTTTCGTGGGACCATGCCCACTTCCTCAGGCCAAATAAAAGTGCCCTAGCAGTCTGTATGCCGCATTCGGGGAGCCTCCTCGAAACGCGTTGCCTGTGCTTAAAGGGACTTAAGTCAACTTGAAAAAATGAGTTTAACTCACCTGGGGCTTCCCTCAGCCCCCTGAAGCCGATCGGTGCCCTCGCAGCCCCGCTCCGATCCTCCTGGACCCGCCGGCGACGACTTCCTGTTAACTCACGCTATTGCGGCAAGAAGGCCGCAATAGCAGCATAGGGGGTGCTATTGTGGCTGGGAAGGCAAAGAATCACTCGCGTTCCCATGCCTGTCGGCCGGTGACAGCGAAACAGGAAGTCATCGCCGGCGGGTCCAGGAGGATCGGAGCGGAGCTGCGAGGGCACCGATCGGCTTCAGGGGGCTGAGGGAAGCCCCAGGTGAGTTAAACTCATTTTTTCAAGTTGACTTAAGTATCTCTTTAATATTCAATTAAACTTCATTACTTAAAGTGAGTTTGTCGTCTGTGAGGTAAGCCACCGCAACCTTTTTTCATTTTATTGATTTTAAAGTGTTTTATATACATTGGGCGCCTCTTTACCCTCTACTGTACCTTACTCCCCCCACCCTTCTGGGAGGGGAGCCTTGCGCACCTATCCAAGGGGCGCAGGTTTTTTGCTAAGAGAGCGACCGAGTCCAGGACTGCTGGTAGACCTGAGTGGAGTCAGGTTTAAAACACTCCACCTGCCTGAAGTGGTCGTTTGCCCCCTTTGCAACCCACCTTTGTGAGTACCCTTCTATAAAGTATTTTTTATACCCAATACTTGTGAGATACTGCACCATTTGGGCTTCCATTTGTCTTTGTTTTTTCCCTCCAGTACTGTACATACTAATAACCAGGCTGTGTTCCTTTTTTTCTGCCTGAAAGCGTTAAACATCAGGTATGTAAGTGGCAGTTCCTGTCTGAGTCAGGACTGGGTCAGACTACAGTGTGACCCTCACTGATAAGTAATTCCAACTATAAAACACTTTCCTAGCAGAAAATGGCTTCTGAGAGTAGAAAAGAGATTAAAAAAAGGGGGCAATAGTTCATAGATTTTAGCTCTGGCATACTTCAATGAATGTGTTATTGAGTAAAACCAATAAAACTGTAAAAAACGGTGGAATATCTTAAAAGGTCATTTTTAGGCGAAAGAGGATAGATACAATTGTTTTTTTCATTAGTTTATTTTCACCTCGGGTGTCCTTTAAGTTGCTGTCTTGGAAGCCACCTGAAGCCATTCGTCTTTCTCTGGTTATTTTTATTTGCATGGCTTTGAGAAGCATCAGGTAAAGTACTGCGCAGCTAGCTATGTAATCAACATATAAGCCCATCACATTTTCTTCTTTTTTTACCGTAAAAAATTAACCACTTAGTGTGTGAAATTAAAATGTAACCGTACACCTCCAAATTAATTTTTGTGGTGAAAGTCAAACGTTATTTAAACTCTTAATAATGAGTTGTAAATTATCAGGAACGGATTGCCTCACTTTCATTTAATTAATTTACAATACTGTTTCAAGCAATTTGCAAGGAAATAAAACGTGAAACGCTATCACAGCAGCCGGATTAGATACACAATCTCTTCCGGTCAGCGAGTGTAGGAGTCTCACGTATTCCTGCGCCATCCAGCGAGCGTCGCCACTCTCTGAGTATGACAAATCCAACGAGCGTCGCCACCCTCTGAGTATGACAGATCCAGCGAGCGTCGCCACTCTCTGAGTATGACAGATCCAGTGGGCGTCGCCACTCTCTGAGTATGACAGATCCAGCAAGCGTCGCCACTCTCTGAGTATGACAGATCCAGCGAGCGTCGCCACTTTCTGAGTATGACAGATCCAGCGAGCGTCGCCACCCTCTGAGTATGAAAGATCCAGCGAGCGTCGCCACCCTCTGAGTATGACAGATCCAGCGAGCGTCGCCACTCTCTGAGTATGACAGATCCAGTGGGCGTCGCCACTCTCTGAGTATGACAGATCCAGCAAGCGTCGCCACTCTCTGAGTATGACAGATCCAGCGAGCGTCGCCACTCTCTGAGTATGACAGATCCAGTGAGCGTCGCCACTCTCTGAGTATGACAGATCCAGTGAGCGTCGCCACTCTCTGAGTATGACAGATCCAGCGAGCGTCGCCACTCTCTGAGTATGACAGATCCAGCGAGCGTCGCCACTCTCTGAGTATGACAAATCCAGCGAGCGTCGCCACTCTCTGAGTATGACAGATCCAGCGAGCGTCGCCACTCTCTGAGTATGACAGATCCAGCGAGCGTCGCCACTCTCTGAGTATGACAGATCCAGCGAGCGTCGCCACTCTCTGAGTATGACAGATCCAGCGAGCATCGCCACTCTCAGAGTATGACAGATCCAGCGAGCGCCGCCACTCTCAGAGTATAACAGATCCAGTGAGCGTCGCCACTCTCTGAGTATAACAGATCCAGCGAGCGTCGCCACTCTCTGAGTATGACAGATCCAGCGAGCGCCGCCACTCCCTGAGTATGACAGATATAGCGAGCGTCACCACTCTCTGAGTATGACAGATCCAGCGAGCGTCGCCACCCTCTGAGTATGAAAGATCCAGCGAGCGTCGCCACTCTCTGAGTATGACAGATCCAGCGAGCGTCGCCACTCTCTGAGTATGACAGATCCAGCGAGCGTCGCCACTCTCAGAGTATAACAGATCCAGCGAGCGTCGCCACTCTCTGAGTATGACAGATCCAGCGAGCGCCGCCACTCTCTGAGTATGACAGATCCAGCGAGCGTCGCCACTCTCTGAGTATGACAGATCCAGCGAGCGTCGCCACTCTCTGAGTATGACAGATCTAGCGAGCGTCGCCACTCTCTGAGTATGACAGATCCAGCGAGCGTCGCCACTCTCTGAGTATGACAGATCCAGCGAGCGTCGCCACCCTCTGAGTATGACAGATCCAGCGAGCGTCGCCTCTCTCTGAGTATGACAGATCCAGCGAGCGTCGCCACTCTCTGAGTATGACAGATCCAGCGAGCGTCGCCACTCTCTGAGTATGACAGATCCAGCGAGCGTCGCCACTCTCTGAGTATGACAGATCCAGCGAGCGTCGCCACTCTCTGAGTATGACAGATCCAGCGAGCGTCGCCACTCTCTGAGTATGACAGATCCAGCGAGCGTCGCCACTCTCTGAGTATGACAGATCCAGCGAGCGTCGCCACTCTCTGAGTATGACAGATCCAGCGAGCGTCCCCACTCTCTGAGTATGACAGATCCAGCGAGCGTCGCCACTCTCTGAGTATGACAGATCCAGCGAGCGTCGCCACTCTCTGAGCATGACAGATCCAGCGAGCGTCGCCACTCTCTGAGCATGACAGATCCAGCGAGCGTCGCCACTCTCTGAGCATGACAGATCCAGCGAGCGTCGCCACTCTCTGAGTATGACAGATCCAGCGAGCGTCGCCACTCTCTGAGTATGACAGATCCAGCGAGCGTCGCCACTCTCTGAGTATGACAGATCCAGCGAGCGTCGCCACTCTCTGAGTATGACAGATCCAGCGAGCGCTGCCACTCTCTGAGTAGAGCGTCGCCACTCTCCGAGTATGACAGATCCAGCGAGCGTCGCCACTCTCCGAGTATGACAGATCCAGCGAGCGTCGCCACCCTCTGAGTATGACAGATCCAGCGAGCGTCGCCTCTCTCTGAGTATGACAGATCCAGCGAGCGTCGCCACTCTCTGAGTATGACAGATCCAGCGAGCGTCGCCACTCTCTGAGTATGACAGATCCAGAGTCGCCACCCTCTGAGTATGACAGATCCAGCGAGCGTCGCCTCTCTCTGAGTATGACAGATCCAGCGAGCGTCGCCACTCTCTGAGTATGACAGATCCAGCGAGCGTCGCCACTCTCTGAGTATGACAGATCCAGCGAGCGTCGCCACTCTCTGAGTATGACAGATCCAGCGAGCGTCGCCACTCTCTGAGTATGACAGATCCAGCCAGCGTCGCCACTCTCTGAGTATGACAGATCCAGCGAGCGTCCCCACTCTCTGAGTATGACAGATCCAGCCAGCGTCGCCACTCTCTGAGTATGACAGATCCAGCGAGCGTCGCCGCTCTCTGAGTATGACAGATCCAGCGAGCGTCGCCACTCTCTGAGTATGACAGATCCAGCGAGCGTCGCCACTCTCTGAGTATGACAGATGCAGCGAGCGTCGCCACTCTCTGAGTATGACAGATCCAGCGAGCGTCGCCACTCTCTGAGTATGACAGATCCAGCGAGCGTCGCCACTCTCTGAGTATGACAGATCCAGCGAGCGTCGCCACTCTCTGAGTATGACAGATCCAGCGAGCGTCGCCACCCTCTGAGTATGACAGATCCAGCGAGCGTCGCCTCTCTCTGAGTATGACAGATCCAGCGAGCGTCGCCACTCTCTGAGTATGACAGATCCAGCGAGGGTCGCCTCTCTCTGAGTATGACAGATCCAGCGAGCGTCGCCACTCTCTGAGTATGACAGATCCAGCGAGCGTCGCCACTCTCTGAGTATGACAGATCCAGCGAGCGTCGCCACTCTCTGAGTATGACAGATCCAGCGAGCGTCGCCACTCTCTGAGTATGACAGATCCAGCGAGCGTCCCCACTCTCTGAGTATGACAGATCCAGCGAGCGTCGCCACTCTCTGAGTATGACAGATCCAGCGAGCGTCGCCACTCTCTGAGTATGACAGATCCAGCCAGCGTCGCCACTCTCTGAGTATGACAGATCCAGCG
Source organism: Hyperolius riggenbachi (assembly GCF_040937935.1). Taxonomy (NCBI): domain Eukaryota; kingdom Metazoa; phylum Chordata; class Amphibia; order Anura; family Hyperoliidae; genus Hyperolius; species Hyperolius riggenbachi. The sequence continues at coordinate 295,679,619 of NC_090654.1, read as the reverse complement.
AGCGTCCCCACTCTCTGAGTATGACAGATCCAGCCAGCGTCGCCACTCTCTGAGTATGACAGATCCAGCCAGCGTCGCCACTCTCTGAGTATGACAGATCCAGCGAGCGTCCCCACTCTCTGAGTATGACAGATCCAGCCAGCGTCGCCTCTCTCTGAGTATGACAGATCCAGCGAGCGTCGCCGCTCTCTGAGTATGACAGATCCAGCGAGCGTCGCCACTCTCTGAGTATGACAGATCCAGCGAGCGTCGCCACTCTCTGAGTATGACAGATGCAGCGAGCGTCGCCACTCTCTGAGTATGACAGATCCAGCGAGCGTCGCCACTCTCTGAGTATGACAGATCCAGCGAGCGTCGCCACTCTCTGAGTATGACAGATCCAGCGAGCGTCGCCACTCTCTGAGTATGACAGATCCAGCGAGCGTCGCCACCCTCTGAGTATGACAGATCCAGCGAGCGTCGCCACCCTCTGAGTATGACAGATCCAGCGAGCGTCGCCACTCTCTGAGTATGACAGATCCAGCGAGCGTCGCCACTCTCTGAGTATGACAGATCCAGCGAGCATCGCCACTCTCTGAGTATGACAGATCCAGCGAGCGTCGCCACTCCCTGAGTATGACAGATCCAGCGAGCGTCGCCACTCCCTGAGTATGACAGATCCAGCGAGCGTCCCCACCCTCTGAGTATGACAGATCCAGCGAGCATCGCCGCTCTCTGAATATGACAGATCCAGTGGGCGTCGCCACTCTTTGAGTATGACAGATCCAGCGAGCGTCGCCACTCTCTGAGTATGACAGATCCAGCGAGCGTCGCCACTCTCTGAGTATGACAGATCCAGCGAGCGTCGCCACTCTCTGAGTATGACAGATCCAGCGAGCATCGCCACTCTCTGAGTATGACAGATCCAGCGAGCGTCGCCACTTTCTGAGTATGACAGATCCAGCGAGCGTCGCCACCCTCTGAGTATGAAAGATCCAGCGAGCGTCGCCACCCTCTGAGTATGACAGATCCAGCGAGCGTCGCCACTCTCTGAGTATGACAGATCCAGTGGGCGTCGCCACTCTCTGAGTATGACAGATCCAGCAAGCGTCGCCACTCTCTGAGTATGACAGATCCAGCGAGCGTCGCCACTCTCTGAGTATGACAGATCCAGTGAGCGTCGCCACTCTCTGAGTATGACAGATCCAGTGAGCGTCGCCACTCTCTGAGTATGACAGATCCAGCGAGCGTCGCCACTCTCTGAGTATGACAGATCCAGCGAGCGTCGCCACTCTCTGAGTATGACAAATCCAGCGAGCGTCGCCACTCTCTGAGTATGACAGATCCAGCGAGCGTCGCCACTCTCTGAGTATGACAGATCCAGCGAGCGTCGCCACTCTCTGAGTATGACAGATCCAGCGAGCGTCGCCACTCTCTGAGTATGACAGATCCAGCGAGCATCGCCACTCTCAGAGTATGACAGATCCAGCGAGCGCCGCCACTCTCAGAGTATAACAGATCCAGTGAGCGTCGCCACTCTCTGAGTATAACAGATCCAGCGAGCGTCGCCACTCTCTGAGTATGACAGATCCAGCGAGCGCCGCCACTCCCTGAGTATGACAGATATAGCGAGCGTCACCACTCTCTGAGTATGACAGATCCAGCGAGCGTCGCCACCCTCTGAGTATGAAAGATCCAGCGAGCGTCGCCACTCTCTGAGTATGACAGATCCAGCGAGCGTCGCCACTCTCTGAGTATGACAGATCCAGCGAGCGTCGCCACTCTCAGAGTATAACAGATCCAGCGAGCGTCGCCACTCTCTGAGTATGACAGATCCAGCGAGCGCCGCCACTCTCTGAGTATGACAGATCCAGCGAGCGTCGCCACTCTCTGAGTATGACAGATCCAGCGAGCGTCGCCACTCTCTGAGTATGACAGATCTAGCGAGCGTCGCCACTCTCTGAGTATGACAGATCCAGCGAGCGTCGCCACTCTCTGAGTATGACAGATCCAGCGAGCGTCGCCACCCTCTGAGTATGACAGATCCAGCGAGCGTCGCCTCTCTCTGAGTATGACAGATCCAGCGAGCGTCGCCACTCTCTGAGTATGACAGATCCAGCGAGCGTCGCCACTCTCTGAGTATGACAGATCCAGCGAGCGTCGCCACTCTCTGAGTATGACAGATCCAGCGAGCGTCGCCACTCTCTGAGTATGACAGATCCAGCGAGCGTCGCCACTCTCTGAGTATGACAGATCCAGCGAGCGTCGCCACTCTCTGAGTATGACAGATCCAGCGAGCGTCGCCACTCTCTGAGTATGACAGATCCAGCGAGCGTCCCCACTCTCTGAGTATGACAGATCCAGCGAGCGTCGCCACTCTCTGAGTATGACAGATCCAGCGAGCGTCGCCACTCTCTGAGCATGACAGATCCAGCGAGCGTCGCCACTCTCTGAGCATGACAGATCCAGCGAGCGTCGCCACTCTCTGAGCATGACAGATCCAGCGAGCGTCGCCACTCTCTGAGTATGACAGATCCAGCGAGCGTCGCCACTCTCTGAGTATGACAGATCCAGCGAGCGTCGCCACTCTCTGAGTATGACAGATCCAGCGAGCGTCGCCACTCTCTGAGTATGACAGATCCAGCGAGCGCTGCCACTCTCTGAGTAGAGCGTCGCCACTCTCCGAGTATGACAGATCCAGCGAGCGTCGCCACTCTCCGAGTATGACAGATCCAGCGAGCGTCGCCACCCTCTGAGTATGACAGATCCAGCGAGCGTCGCCTCTCTCTGAGTATGACAGATCCAGCGAGCGTCGCCACTCTCTGAGTATGACAGATCCAGCGAGCGTCGCCACTCTCTGAGTATGACAGATCCAGAGTCGCCACCCTCTGAGTATGACAGATCCAGCGAGCGTCGCCTCTCTCTGAGTATGACAGATCCAGCGAGCGTCGCCACTCTCTGAGTATGACAGATCCAGCGAGCGTCGCCACTCTCTGAGTATGACAGATCCAGCGAGCGTCGCCACTCTCTGAGTATGACAGATCCAGCGAGCGTCGCCACTCTCTGAGTATGACAGATCCAGCCAGCGTCGCCACTCTCTGAGTATGACAGATCCAGCGAGCGTCCCCACTCTCTGAGTATGACAGATCCAGCCAGCGTCGCCACTCTCTGAGTATGACAGATCCAGCGAGCGTCGCCGCTCTCTGAGTATGACAGATCCAGCGAGCGTCGCCACTCTCTGAGTATGACAGATCCAGCGAGCGTCGCCACTCTCTGAGTATGACAGATGCAGCGAGCGTCGCCACTCTCTGAGTATGACAGATCCAGCGAGCGTCGCCACTCTCTGAGTATGACAGATCCAGCGAGCGTCGCCACTCTCTGAGTATGACAGATCCAGCGAGCGTCGCCACTCTCTGAGTATGACAGATCCAGCGAGCGTCGCCACCCTCTGAGTATGACAGATCCAGCGAGCGTCGCCTCTCTCTGAGTATGACAGATCCAGCGAGCGTCGCCACTCTCTGAGTATGACAGATCCAGCGAGGGTCGCCTCTCTCTGAGTATGACAGATCCAGCGAGCGTCGCCACTCTCTGAGTATGACAGATCCAGCGAGCGTCGCCACTCTCTGAGTATGACAGATCCAGCGAGCGTCGCCACTCTCTGAGTATGACAGATCCAGCGAGCGTCGCCACTCTCTGAGTATGACAGATCCAGCGAGCGTCCCCACTCTCTGAGTATGACAGATCCAGCGAGCGTCGCCACTCTCTGAGTATGACAGATCCAGCGAGCGTCGCCACTCTCTGAGTATGACAGATCCAGCCAGCGTCGCCACTCTCTGAGTATGACAGATCCAGCGAGCGTCCCCACTCTCTGAGTATGACAGATCCAGCCAGCGTCGCCACTCTCTGAGTATGACAGATCCAGCCAGCGTCGCCACTCTCTGAGTATGACAGATCCAGCGAGCGTCCCCACTCTCTGAGTATGACAGATCCAGCCAGCGTCGCCTCTCTCTGAGTATGACAGATCCAGCGAGCGTCGCCGCTCTCTGAGTATGACAGATCCAGCGAGCGTCGCCACTCTCTGAGTATGACAGATCCAGCGAGCGTCGCCACTCTCTGAGTATGACAGATGCAGCGAGCGTCGCCACTCTCTGAGTATGACAGATCCAGCGAGCGTCGCCACTCTCTGAGTATGACAGATCCAGCGAGCGTCGCCACTCTCTGAGTATGACAGATCCAGCGAGCGTCGCCACTCTCTGAGTATGACAGATCCAGCGAGCGTCGCCACCCTCTGAGTATGACAGATCCAGCGAGCGTCGCCACCCTCTGAGTATGACAGATCCAGCGAGCGTCGCCACTCTCTGAGTATGACAGATCCAGCGAGCGTCGCCACTCTCTGAGTATGACAGATCCAGCGAGCATCGCCACTCTCTGAGTATGACAGATCCAGCGAGCGTCGCCACTCCCTGAGTATGACAGATCCAGCGAGCGTCGCCACTCCCTGAGTATGACAGATCCAGCGAGCGTCCCCACCCTCTGAGTATGACAGATCCAGCGAGCATCGCCGCTCTCTGAATATGACAGATCCAGTGGGCGTCGCCACTCTTTGAGTATGACAGATCCAGCGAGCGTCGCCACTCTCTGAGTATGACAGATCCAGCGAGCGTCGCCACTCTCTGAGTATGACAGATCCAGCGAGCGTCGCCACTCTCTGAGTATGACAGATCCAGCGAGCATCGCCACTCTCTGAGTATGACAGATCCAGCGAGCGTTGCCACTCTCTGAGTATGACAGATCCAGCGAGCGTCGCCACTCTCTGAGTATGACAGATCCAGCGAGCGTCGCCACCCTCTGAGTATGACAGATCCAGCGAGCGTCGCCACTCTCTGAGTAATTAGTGTATAAAGTGGATCAGCACCAATGGATAAATGACGTGCAGTGATCGCCCCTGGAGTGCACAGGGATATCCAAGCAACTTATTTGCCACTCTCTGAGTATGACAGATCCAGCGAGCGTTGCCACTCTCTGAGTATGACAGATCCAGCGAGCGTCGCCACTCTCTGAGTATGACAGATCCAGCGAGCGCCGCCACTCTCTGAGTATGACAGATCCAGCGAGCGTCGCCACTCTCTGAGTATGACAGATCCAGTGAGCGTCGCCACTCTCTGAGTATGACAGATCCAGCCAGCGTCGCCACTCTCTGAGTATGACAGATCCAGCCAGCGTCGCCACTCTCTGAGTATGACAGATCCAGCGAGCGTCGCCACCCTCTGAGTATGACAGATCCAGCGAGCGTCGCCTCTCTCTGAGTATGACAGATCCAGCGAGCGTCGCCACTCTCTGAGTATGACAGATCCAGCGAGCGTCGCCACTCTCTGAGTATGACAGATCCAGCGAGGGTCGCCTCTCTCTGAGTATGACAGATCCAGCGAGCGTCGCCACTCTCTGAGTATGACAGATCCAGCGAGCGTCGCCACTCTCTGAGTATGACAGATCCAGCGAGCGTCGCCACTCTCTGAGTATGACAGATCCAGCGAGCGTCGCCACTCTCTGAGTATGACAGATCCAGCGAGCGTCCCCACTCTCTGAGTATGACAGATCCAGCGAGCGTCGCCACTCTCTGAGTATGACAGATCCAGCGAGCGTCGCCACTCTCTGAGTATGACAGATCCAGCCAGCGTCGCCACTCTCTGAGTATGACAGATCCAGCGAGCGTCCCCACTCTCTGAGTATGACAGATCCAGCCAGCGTCGCCACTCTCTGAGTATGACAGATCCAGCGAGCGTCGCCGCTCTCTGAGTATGACAGATCCAGCGAGCGTCGCCACTCTCTGAGTATGACAGATCCAGCGAGCGTCGCCACTCTCTGAGTATGACAGATGCAGCGAGCGTCGCCACTCTCTGAGTATGACAGATCCAGCGAGCGTCGCCACTCTCTGAGTATGACAGATCCAGCGAGCGTCGCCACTCTCTGAGTATGACAGATCCAGCGAGCGTCGCCACTCTCTGAGTATGACAGATCCAGCGAGCGTCGCCACCCTCTGAGTATGACAGATCCAGCGAGCGTCGCCACCCTCTGAGTATGACAGATCCAGCGAGCGTCGCCACTCTCTGAGTATGACAGATCCAGCGAGCGTCGCCACTCTCTGAGTATGACAGATCCAGCGAGCATCGCCACTCTCTGAGTATGACAGATCCAGCGAGCGTCGCCACTCCCTGAGTATGACAGATCCAGCGAGCGTCGCCACTCCCTGAGTATGACAGATCCAGCGAGCGTCCCCACCCTCTGAGTATGACAGATCCAGCGAGCATCGCCGCTCTCTGAATATGACAGATCCAGTGGGCGTCGCCACTCTTTGAGTATGACAGATCCAGCGAGCGTCGCCACTCTCTGAGTATGACAGATCCAGCGAGCGTCGCCACTCTCTGAGTATGACAGATCCAGCGAGCGTCGCCACTCTCTGAGTATGACAGATCCAGCGAGCATCGCCACTCTCTGAGTATGACAGATCCAGCGAGCGTTGCCACTCTCTGAGTATGACAGATCCAGCGAGCGTCGCCACTCTCTGAGTATGACAGATCCAGCGAGCGTCGCCACCCTCTGAGTATGACAGATCCAGCGAGCGTCGCCACTCTCTGAGTAATTAGTGTATAAAGTGGATCAGCACCAATGGATAAATGACGTGCAGTGATCGCCCCTGGAGTGCACAGGGATATCCAAGCAACTTATTTGCCACTCTCTGAGTATGACAGATCCAGCGAGCGTTGCCACTCTCTGAGTATGACAGATCCAGCGAGCGTCGCCACTCTCTGAGTATGACAGATCCAGCGAGCGCCGCCACTCTCTGAGTATGACAGATCCAGCGAGCGTCGCCACTCTCTGAGTATGACAGATCCAGTGAGCGTCGCCACTCTCTGAGTATGACAGATCCAGCCAGCGTCGCCACTCTCTGAGTATGACAGATCCAGCGAGCGTCGCCACTCTCTGAGTATGACAGTTCCAGCGAGCGTCGCCACTCTCCGAGTATGACAGATCCAGCGAGCGCCGCCACTCTCTGAGTATGACAGATCCAGCGAGCGTCGCCACTCTCTGAGTATGACAGATCCAGCGAGCATCGCCGCTCTCTGAATATGACAGATCCAGTGGGCGTCGCCACTCTCTGAGTATGACAGATCCAGCGAGCGTCGCCGCTCTCTGAGTATGACAGATATAGCGAGCGTCGCCACTCTCTGAGTATGACAGATCCAGCGAGCGTCGCCACTCTCTGAGTATGACAGATCCAGGGAGCGCCGCCACTCTCTGAGTATGACAGATCCAGCGAGCATCGCCACTCTCTGAGTATGACAGATCCAGCGAGCATCGCCACTCTCTGAGTATGACAGATCCAGCGAGCGCCGCCACTCTCTGAGTATGACAGATCCAGCGAGCATCGCCACTCTCTGAGTATGACAGATCCAGCGAGCGTCGCCACTCTCTGAGTATGACAGATCCAGCGAGCATCGCCACTCTCTGAGTATGACAGATCCAGCGAGCGTCGCCACTCCCTGAGTATGACAGATCCAGCGAGCGTCGCCACTCCCTGAGTATGACAGATCCAGCGAGCGTCCCCACCCTCTGAGTATGACAGATCCAGCGAGCATCGCCGCTCTCTGAATATGACAGATCCAGTGGGCGTCGCCACTCTTTGAGTATGACAGATCCAGCGAGCATCGCCACTCTCTGAGTATGACAGATCCAGCGAGCGTCGCCACTCTCTGAGTATGACAGATCCAGCGAGCGTCGCCACTCTCTGAGTATGACAGATCCAGCGAGCATCGCCACTCTCTGAGTATGACAGATCCAGCGAGCGTTGCCACTCTCTGAGTATGACAGATCCAGCGAGCGTCGCCACTCTCTGAGTATGACAGATCCAGCGAGCGTCGCCACCCTCTGAGTATGACAGATCCAGCGAGCGTCGCCACTCTCTGAGTAATTAGTGTATAAAGTGGATCAGCACCAATGGATAAATGACGTGCAGTGATCGCCCCTGGAGTGCACAGGGATATCCAAGCAACTTATTTGCCACTCTCTGAGTATGACAGATCCAGCGAGCGTTGCCACTCTCTGAGTATGACAGATCCAGCGAGCGTCGCCACTCTCTGAGTATGACAGATCCAGCGAGCGCCGCCACTCTCTGAGTATGACAGATCCAGCGAGCGTCGCCACTCTCTGAGTATGACAGATCCAGTGAGCGTCGCCACTCTCTGAGTATGACAGATCCAGCCAGCGTCGCCACTCCCTGAGTATGACAGATCCAGCGAGCGTCGCCACTCTCTGAGTATGACAGTTCCAGCGAGCGTCGCCACTCTCTGAGTATGACAGATCCAGCGAGCGCCGCCACTCTCTGAGTATGACAGATCCAGCGAGCGTCGCCACTCTCTGAGTATGACAGATCCAGCGAGCATCGCCGCTCTCTGAATATGACAGATCCAGTGGGCGTCGCCACTCTCTGAGTATGACAGATCCAGCGAGCGTCGCCGCTCTCTGAGTATGACAGATATAGCGAGCGTCGCCACTCTCTGAGTATGACAGATCCAGCGAGCGTCGCCACTCTCTGAGTATGACAGATCCAGGGAGCGCCGCCACTCTCTGAGTATGACAGATCCAGCGAGCATCGCCACTCTCTGAGTATGACAGATCCAGCGAGCATCGCCACTCTCTGAGTATGACAGATCCAGCGAGCGCCGCCACTCTCTGAGTATGACAGATCCAGCGAGCATCGCCACTCTCTGAGTATGACAGATCCAGCGAGCGTCGCCACTCTCTGAGTATGACAGATCCAGCGAGCGTCGCCACTCTCTGAGTATGACAGATCCAACGAGCGTCGCCACTCTCTGAGTATGACAGATCCAGCGAGCGTCGCCACTCTCTGAGTATGACAGATCCAGCGAGCGTCGCCACTCTCTGAGTATGACAGATCCAGCGAGCGTCGCCACCCTCTGAGTATGACAGATCCAACGAGCGTCGCCACTCTCTGAGTATGACAGATCCAGCGAGCGTCACCACTCTCTGAGTATGACAGATCCAGCGAGCATCGCCACTCTCTGAGTATGACAGATCCAGCGAGCGTCGCCACTCTCTGAGTATGACAGATCCAGCGAGCATCGCCACTCTCTGAGTATGACAGATCCAGCGAGCGTCGCCACTCTCTGAGTATGACAGATCCAACGAGCGTCGCCACTCTCTGAGTATGACAGATCCAGCGAGCGTCGCCACTCTCTGAGTATGACAGATCCAGCGAGCGTCACCACTCTCTGAGTATGACAGATCCAGCGAGCGTCGCCACTCTCTGAGTATGACAGATCCAGCGAGCGTCACCACCCTCTGAGTATGACAGATCCAACGAGCGTCGCCACTCTCTGAGTATGACAGATCCAGCGAGCGTCACCACTCTCTGAGTATTACAGATCCAGAGGATTCCCTCTTCATAGGTAAGTATTTACATTTTGTGCTTTTTGCTGCCTCAGGTACACTTTAATGTAGATTGTACTCAGCATACTGGATGGAAGAGCCAATGCACAGTATTTATCCCGGAAGGGTAAGCTACTCAGCGCACATTGAGCCTTTGACAACGCACAGCAGCGGGAAACAAATGCCAGGCGTCGCTGCCCCTTTTGAAAGCACCCCACAGCCTCCCAGACTGCATCCCACAGCCTCCCGGACAGCACCCCACAGCCTCCCGGACAGCACCCCTCAGCCTCCCGGACAGCACCCCAACAGCCTCCCGGACAGTACCCCAACAGCCTCCCGGACAGCACCCCACAGGCCACAGCCTCCCGGACAGCACCCCACAGCCTTCCGGACAGCACCCCCACAGCCTCCCAGACAGCACCCCACAGCCTCCCGGACAGCACCCCACAGCCTCCCGGACAGCACCCCCACAGCCTCCCGGACAGCACCCCCACAGCCTCCTGGACAGCACCCACAGCCTCCCGGACAGCACCCCACAGAATCCCAGACAGCACCCCACAGCCTCCTGGACAGCACCCTGCAGCTTCCTGCACAGCACCCCATCCTAGACAGCACCCTACCCCACAGCCTCCTGGACAGCACCTCACAGCCTCCTGGACAGCACCCCACCCCACAACCTCCTGGACAGCACCTCACAGCCCACCCCACAGCCTCCTGGACAGCACCCCACAGTCTCCTGGAAAGCACCCCACCCACAACCTCCTGGACAGCACCCCACAGCCTCCTGGACAGCACCCCACAGTCTCCTGGAAAGCACCCCACAGTCTCCTGGACAGCACCCCACCCCACAACCTCCTGGACAGCACCCCACAACCTCCTGGACAGCACCCCACAGCCTCCTGGACAGCACCCCACAGTCTCCTGGACAGCACCCCACCCCACAACCTCCTGGAAAGCACCCGCAGCCTCCTGGACAGCACCTTACCCCAAAGCCTCCTGGACAGCACCTTACATCCCACCCCACAGCCTCCTGGACAGCACCCCACAGTCTCCTGGACAGCACCCCACCCCACAACCTCCTGGACAGCACCCCACAGCCTCCTAGACAGCACCTCACCCCACAACCTCCTGGACAGCACCCCACAACCTCCTGGACAGCACCCCACAGCTTCCTGGACCTGTACCCCACAGCCTCCTGGACAGCACCTCATAGCCTCCTGGACAGCACCTCACCCCACAGCCTCCTGGACAGCACCTCACCCCACAACCTCCTGGAAAGCACCCGCAGCCTCCTGGACAGCACCTTACCCCAAAGCCTCCTGGACAGCACCCCACAGTCTCCTGGAAAGCACCCCACCCCACAACCTCCTGGACAGCACCCCACAGCCTCCTGGACAGCACCCCACAGTCTCCTGGACAGCACCCCACCCCACAACCTCCTGGACAGCACCCCACAACCTCCTGGACAGCACCCCACAGCCTCCTGGACAGCACCCCACAGTCTCCTGGACAGCACCCCACCCCACAACCTCCTGGAAAGCACCCGCAGCCTCCTGGACAGCACCTTACCCCAAAGCCTCCTGGACAGCACCTTACATCCCACCCCACAGCCTCCTGGACAGCACCCCACAGTCTCCTGGACAGCACCCCACCCCACAACCTCCTGGACAGCACCCCACAGCCTCCTAGACAGCACCTCACCCCACAACCTCCTGGACAGCACCCCACAACCTCCTGGACAGCACCCCACAGCTTCCTGGACCTGTACCCCACAGCCTCCTGGACAGCACCTCATAGCCTCCTGGACAGCACCTCACCCCACAGCCTCCTGGACAGCACCTCACCCCACAACCTCCTGGAAAGCACCCGCAGCCTCCTGGACAGCACCTTACCCCAAAGCCTCCTGGACAGCACCTCACATCCCACCCCACAGCCTCCTGGACAGCACCCCACAGTCTCCAGGACAGCACCCCATCCCACAACCTCCTGGACAGCACCCCACAGCCTCCTAGACAGCACCTCACCCCACAACCTCCTGGACAGCACCCCACAACCTCCTGGACAGCACCCCACAGCTTCCTGGACCTGCACCCCACAGCCTCCTGGACAGCACCTCACAGCCTCCTGGACAGCACCTCACCCCACAGCCTCCTGGACAGCACCTCACCCCACAGCCTCCTGGACAGCACCCCACAGCCCACTCCACAGCCTCCTGGACAGCACCCCACAGCCCACTCCACAGCCTCCTGGACATGGTTATGTGTCGTCTGTGTATCTGCCAAAGATGATGCAAGTCACTTTGCACAATAAAGGCTTAAAGTTCATCCAGCAGTGGTAATGGATGGGGGTCATGTTGGCCATGCTTATAATGATACTTGGCAAATGGGCCACCTTGGGGCCACCACTGGAGAAGGGGGTGTTTTGGGGGGTGGGAGTTGTGGGGGGTGTGGAAGACAACACTGAAGTTCCGCCCCTGATCTTGACGTTGATTTCACATCGGCAACCAGTGTTCTAGTTAGGATTTGTAATTGCCTGCAGTAATCTGTGGCAATGAGACTCTATGTAATTCCTGGCAGAAGGCTCTCTAGCGCTCACTTCCTGTGGCGGAAATGGGAATTGCACAGAAGTGTATTAAAAAAATACAGTAATATGCATGCGCAACGCGAACTCAAAACTTTTAAAAATAGTTATGATGCCATTGACTTAAATTACTTCCGGTCGTCGCACGTCATCCCCGATGCTCGCCAGTGACGCGCTGTTGCTGTCGCGTCAGATCGGATGCTTCCGGTGTGTCGCACCACACCCCATCCGATCTAAACAGCCCCATAGACTTTCATTGCTTTAGCATTGCTCTGCAGTAAAGCAGGGTAACATCATAACAACCAACTGTCCCTCTTTGGGAGCCCTGTCCCTCTGTCCCTCTTTCAGGACTTTGTCCCTCTTTCTATGTAAATATATGTATTTCTCTACTAAAAGTGTGTTTGATTCACTCTAAACTTTATTCCCATTCTTTAAATTGATATATTACTAATTTTAAGATGTTAATATGAAGGAAAATGAACCAGGATAGAAAGGACCAGTGTGGTTCGAATTATATATTATAACATCTTTATGGTATGCGTGACTAGGGGTGTGATGGAGGTGTGTCGGGCTATTAGGGGTGTGGCAGGGGCGTGGCTTAACTTTCCCTCTTTCCCATCTCAAAAAGTCGGGAGGTACAAACACAAAACAATGAAAACATCCCCGTGTGAGAGGGGACTGAGGTGTATATCCAGTGGTGTGGAGGGATAGCAGATACATGAGGAACATCGGCAAAACCTGAACAATACTGTGTGCAAAGCTGATATTCTATCGGTAGCACCTGCCGCCCAAACTAGCAGGCAAATGTACGCCCCCTTTGGATCTGTCCATGAAATATGCGCTGGAAATTAAGGTACAGCATGTATAAGTTACAAAACTGCATCAAAATTTACTTTCAACTTTATCCTATATTAATAACTCAAAGCTGATCTTCAATGAAAAAAAATCTGAAGTCGTTGAAAATGGCATTCTCTCCTCTTTTCCCTCTGGATAAACAAGTGACGTGCATAAATATACAAGTGAAGAACAAAGGAAAGGAATTAACAGGCAAAACAACATCTGCTGCCCCATTCAACTGAGCTGCCCCAGGCCTCTGCCTCTGCAGGGCAAGACATACACGTGTGTAGAACCCCTCACCCTGGGCATGTGCCTCTGCAGGGCAAGACATACACGTGTGTAGAACCCCTCGCCCTAGGGATGTGTCTCCGGAGGGCAAGACATACAAGTGTGCAGAACCCCTCGCCCTGGGCATGTTTCTCCGGAGGGCAAGACAGCCATACAGGCGTGTGTAGAGACCCCGCATCTTAACACACTTGACCATTAAATAGTAACATTTTAGTAAAGTATTGTCTCAGATCTCCAACACAAGTCAGTGCAGCCCAGTAAGCGTCTCCCTGTCTTGAGTTTTACTTTGTAATGTAGGTCAGTGGTTTGCAAAGTTCGGAGCTGGGGGGACACAAGCGAGAGGTGACAAGTTGTCACCAACAACAGGACATAAGAGGCGTCCTTTACGGAATTGAATTTTAACCATTTGCTCACCTGGGATTCACACCTGTAATTACCTGCAAGCCAAGCGACAACTTCCAGGTCTCCTAACAGAAGGAGCATTAGATGGAGGAAGTGTGAATGTTCCTGCATTATTTATCATGTCAGATGGTTCCCTCCACACTGCAGCCACCTTTCCCCACCGCCACCGAGACTCCGACTCCTTCTGGCGACGCGCAGACTCCTTCCTGCCAGAAGAACGGATTCTTCCTAAGGGGGGGGTCATTGTTATACTTCTCCTGAATATTAGGAAGGGCACTTTATTTATTTATTTACCATACTTATTGTTTATTTTTAACTGGTTGCTTTTAAGTGTTTATGTAAAATGGCTCAAAGAGTGAAACTTTACAAGTTATAGCTTAGCATAGCTTCTTATCGCTGCATTACATGAGAATGCAAACATTAAACAAAAACAATGGAGAAAGGTGCATTTAAAATATTACGTAACTGTTTAATGAGAACCCGAGGCCTAAAATAATTAAAAATCCCATACTTACCTAAGGAGGGGGAAGCCTCTGGATCCTAATGAGGCTTCCCTTGGTATCCTCCGGACCCTCCAGCTGATCAGGGGCGGGCTCCTATGCTGGCACGAGCGCGGATGTGTAGCACCCTCACAAGTACAGCCACGCTGTCGCAGTAACACAGAGACACGCCTGCACGAGCTACTCCAGCTTATTGCACAGGCGCAGTCATACTCACCAGGCCCCCGTATGGCCACGCCCCTGCCAGAAGAGGCATGCTGCCCTGATCAGATTATTGACAAGCTCTTGTCAGTAATCTGTGGAGGGGCCACAAAAGGCAGCGGGGATCCAGAGGACAGCGAGGGAAGCCTTATTAGGATTCAGAGGCTTCACTCTTCTTAGGCACGTATGTGATTTTTGTACTTTGTTACGCTTTGGGTACACTTTAATTGTAGTAAAATTAAGATTTTCAGCTGCAATGGGCTCACCTGGCCCCAGACTCTTACTGCGACCTTATCGCAGATCAGGTCAATCGGGTGCCGCAATCGGCAGCTGATAGGCTACTACAAAGTAATTAAGGGCAGCCAGGTAACTGGTATTGCTTAAAAGGAAATAAATATGGCAGCCTCCATATCCTTCTAACTTCAGCTGTCCTTTAGTGGTTGCACCCAATTGTAAACGGCTACACCTATCTATCAGTCATTTGGACTTAGTTTTAGCCACTTATCTGGGAAGGGGTGGGGGATGGATTATTTTTAGGCGTCTGCAGGTGGAAGCTAGGGTTAAACATTGGGTGAGGGGGAGGACATTAGGTGGGGGGTTTAGGATTACACATTAGACGGGGGTAGGCAGTAGGTGGGGGGTTAGCATTTATAGTGGAGGGTTCCGGTGAGGCTGGGTGGAGGGTACTGCATAGTAAAATATTGGTAAATTAAATTACTGCAATACAATACGTACTAACCTCATTGCACTTCTCCCCCCCCCCCCCCCCCCATCCTTCACCCGCCACCCGCGCACTTTCAGCTAGGGTTGTTAAAAATTGCCAAATTCTGCCAATATTTCTAAAAAGAAATAGCATGGAATTCTGCAGATTCAACATTTCCTTGAGAAAACTGAAAGTTTAAGGATTAATTCGAAATTGCAAAATGATGTTAAAAATTGGTTAGAATTTTTCTTAGACTGTTCTTGTTGTCTCTTAGAATAGTCACATTTATGTCCCACTAGTATGCACAGGAGACATCTTTTACTACATATGCAAAAATTATAGTGATAAAAGTCCACTGAGCGACTCCAAAAGCAACTCCGAAAAATTATAGACGGAAATTCTAAGCAAATATGGGAAAATTTGATGCAAAACTACTTCAGAATATACAAGTCGGAATTCTGTGAAATCTAACCTTCAGCTGGAAGATGCAAAATTCCAATGTGAAAGCAGGAACTTGGAATTTGGGGAACTTCACGCTCTCATCCCGACCCCGACCCCCTTCCTTCTAGTCTGATTCTTCCACTGCCAAGGAGTGTGATGAGGCCCGAGCCATGTATGGCAGCAGTCTGGGGACTTTCTGGGAACTTGTGGCAATTGTGCCTTCTTTTTAATATTAAATTAATACTAAAATAATATTTATGTAATATCTTAAATATTATGTGCGTATGTTTTTTTCCCTCCCATTGCAGATCGCAATTGCACTCGTAAACCCGTTGGATCGCAGTGGAATCACAACGCAATTGCTGTAGTGGAAACTGAGAGAAACGCGAGTGAATTGCAGCCCTTGCAAAGCGTCCAACCCTTCTGCAGAGTGTCGAAAGATAAAGTTAAATCCGGAGTTTTTCTTTAAAAGAGGCACTTTTATTGGCAATCATTCATTGTCCTCCTACCTAATTCCTGGTGATATTATCGTTTTTCGCAAAGACATTTATTCACATCCTCCTTTCCCATCCTCAGAATATCTTTCACTATTTTAGAAACCGTGTGTCAAAGGTAAATAATTTACCCAGTAATGTCAATCACGGTACGCATGCTGATAATTTCAGAGCTATATAAATTCTACTCCCTGGTGGGCCGAGTCGCACGCGGGAAAACCCCAGAGATTTCGCACGAGATGTAGTACAGAGCTTAAAGCGATACTCCATCTTTCTAAAAGATAATCAGCTACATTATAATGATCATTGCTGTATATTTGTGCTCCTTCTAAAGGTATTTAAAATATATGTTGTGTTCAGTGAGAATTAACAAAAGAGCTCCAGTAATGTTAAATAATCTCATCCTTGTGTAATAATTGTCTATTTTATACTTTATAAGTGACACGCTGCTGTCAGAGGATGTCATCTCCAGGGAATTCCCCAGTGCAGACTCCCACATATCTCTGCCTAAAAATCTGTCACTTCCTGGAGAAGGTTGCAGTTACTTACAGCTAAGTGCTTTCAGCATCAGCAACGCTTCTTGTATCTATAGATTGCTGTATACTGGTATATAGCCACGCCCACCCAGTGACGTCACAGCCTAGGCGGTGATGTCATGCATCCTCCTGCCCCAGAGCGTGCTGGGAGATCATTTGATGTTCCTGCTTATGTCACAATGGGAATAAAAACATCCCACAGTGACTCAAAGCAAAGGCAAAAAAGATTCCGGCATCTCTGATAAATTTAAGAGAGGGTGAGGTGAGAATTTCCACTGGACAAACAATGATAAATACTTGTAAAAAAAGAAATACAAATAGTAAAGTAAAGTTACTCATTAAGTTAAATAAACCTGTCACGTTTTAAGAATTATTTGGCAAAATGTTCAAAATATATATATTTTTTTAAAACATTGAAAATCCACATGATATAGAAAGAGGTAATTTCAGGTAAACCAGGTGGTGTTTTTCTTTCCAACAATACATTTTCTTTTGCCGTTGACTTCACTGCAATTTGCAAAAATGGTCATTTTAGTTAAAGAGGCCCTGTAGTGACAGACAGTAGAATGCAGTAAAGAGGCCCTGTAGTGACAGACAGTAGAATGCAGTAAAGAGGCCCTGTAGTGACAGACAGTAGAATGCAGTAAAGAGGCCCTGTAGTGACAGACAGTAGAATGCAGTAAAGAGGCCCTGTAGTGACAGACAGTAGAATGCAGTAAATTAGTCAGGATACCCACTTTTTACGATAAGTATAATGGTTTCAGCATTGGAAACACTTCCCATATGTATATATTGGTATGGAGCCACGCCCTCCCAGTGATGCTTAGCCTAGGCTATTAAGCTATGTGGAATTCTCCTCTCAGAACATTCCGGGAGACCAGGTATTATTTTCACTGGCTTTGGAATTCTCAGAATCAAACATTCAGCATAGGTGCACCTGACAGGGCTAAACATGTCGCCACCTGTGATACATTTCATAACGTAAACCAGGGTGAGGAAAGATTTACAATTGGGAAATTCTAATTTATACAAGAATTTTGTAAAAAAAAATAATAATACTGTAATAATGATAATAATAATAATATTAACAATAATCAATTTTATTTATTAGTTAATATGTACTACAGTTCCTCTTTCAAATGTAATCTACTGTTTTGAAAAATTCTCATTTACAAAAAAAATCTTATCTTCTGTTTTTCTGGGAGGGGCTAAAGAGCGTATTAGAAGAATTTTGGGCTTGCGGCTACCGTGTATTATATTTTTATTTAAATATATGTGCATGGAAATATTATTCCTCAAAATACGCCTACTTGACTTACAATTATTTGATTATTGTAAACAAAACAAACAGCTGAAGCCCACAATAAAGAAAATATTAATGACAGGAAGTTTTAAAGGTTTTGACAGGCAGTGTATTAAAAATGTGACATCAGCATCCACATATAGATTAAAGTGGAGCTGAACTCTTGCACAGGACAGAAGGAAAACAGAGAAATACACCCTGTATGAGAGTTTAGCCCTACTAATTCCCCTTCATCTGTGAATAATCACAAGTTGTAATTTGATCTCTCCCGTGTCACATGACTGCTACAGCTGAAAAGGCAGAAAACACAAGATGTTAACAATATGTCTGCTTCCATGAATCAGGAACTAGAAACTGCAGTGCAGATTTATTTTAGGATTTGAACATGGGTGTAACAAAGAAATGTTTTTTGTTTAAAGCTTATTATACTGTTACTTCTACTGTACAGCAGAGAGGACGTTCTGGGTTCAGGTCCGCTTTAAAAATCCCTGTTAAGCAGAGGGCCGCTTTTAGCCGGTACAGAAGGGGCTCTCTTGGTTTGACCGCGAGCTCCCTGCACTCCATGGCGCACATATGACCGCAGTAACCTTTATAATGTATCAGTGGCTTCGCCGCATACGCTGCGGTTCCAGCACAGCGACCAGACACAGCGGGAGCACCGCATCATCCCATAATGAAACCTAACAAATCAATTTGTAATCTGCCACTCAAATGTCAGAATAACATATCTCATCTCTCTTTCCACGTGTGTCGCTTTAATACATTGGTTAAAACGCAGCGGAGAAGATGACAGTGACACCAGAAGAGTATCCCGCAGTCCAGCTAACGGAAACAAACAGCCGCTGGCCTTCTGACAACGTGTGACATTGTCTAAACAAACTGCGAGTACAGGTCGCCCCACACTTACAAACGACTCAAGTTACAATGGCCTTGATTCACTAAGCTGTGCTGCTAAAGCAAGTTAAAAATCCTGTGCGCATGCTGCGCGCGGTGGTGCTGCGTAGGGTGCGCTTATAACTTACGCCCGCTCCTTTCTGAGTACTGGCCACTCCTCTAATCCCACCCTGAGCCCCGTCAGGGTTCAGTGTCTTTGTAGGATTGCTTTACACAATGGAACACAATGTGTTAGTGTGAAAGCACCCTTAGCAGCATCTGAGCAGAACTTGTGATCGGTCATTTTAGCACTAGGTTATGTGAATATTGCTAATTATATTCAAATAACGGCATTGGAAACGTGTGCAGCGCTATTAATTGTTCTTTCTAATGCTAACCTCCCCCCCCCCCCACCCCCTCACCCTACCCTCTATCGCTAACCTCCCCACTTCGTACATCTAACATTAACCTCTACTCTACCAGTTGGCTGATGGTGTAATGGTTAAGGGCTCTGCCTCTGACACAGGAGACCAGGGTTCGAATCTCGGCTCTGCCTGTTCAGTAAGCCAGCACTAATTCAGTAGGAGACCTTGGGCAAGTCTCCCTTACACTGCTACTGCCAATAGAGCGCAACCAAGTGGCTGCTGCTCTGCTCTGGCGCTTTGAGTCCGCAAGGAGAAAAGCGCAATATAAATGTTATTTGTCTTGTCTTGTACCTTCACCCAACACTAAGCCTCCGAACTACACCCAACACTAAGCCTCTAACCTTCACCTAACACTAGGCCTCCAACGTACCCCAACTCTAGACCTCCAACTTACACCTAACACAGACTCAAAACTACCATCTGCATTCAATTCAACATGGGTGTGCAAATCAGCTAAAAGGGGTTTTCTGTCAAAAGCATTTGAGAGGAGTAATGGGGAAGAAATTTACTGTCACTTAAATCAATTCTATACAAATGCTCATCAACCACACCTGTTCACCAGGACTGGGGGTACCATAGGGACATGGATATGCAAGACTCTGATTAGTGATGGTCATGTCTAGGAGAGGTCATGGAGAAGCATGTGATCAGTCTGGTCAGGTGATAGAAATGTAAGTCTCTGATTAGTGATGGTCCTGTCTAGGAGAAGTCATGGAGAAGCATGTGATCAGTCTGGTCAGGTGATAGATATGTAAGTCTCTGATTAGTGATGGTCATGTCTAGGAGAAGTCATGGAGAAGCATGTGATCAGTGTGGACAGGTGATAGATATGTAACTCTCTGATTACTTATGGTCGTGTCTAGGAGAAGTCATGGAGAAGCATGTGATCAGTCTGGTCAGGTGATAGATATGTAAGTCTCTGATTAGTGATGGCCATGTCTAGGAGAAGTCATGGAGAAGCATGTGATCAGTGTGGTCAGGTGATAGATATGTAAGTCTCTGATTAGTGATGGTCATGTCTAGGAGAAGTCATGGAGGAGAAGTCATGGAGAAGCATGTGATCAGTGTGGTCAGGTGATAGATATGTAAGTCTCTGATTAGTGATGGTCGTGTCTAGGAGAAGTCATGGAGAAGCATGTGATCAGTGTGGTCAGGTAAAAGATATGGAAGTCTCTGATTAGTGATAGACATGTCTAGGAGAAGTCATGGAGAAGCATGTGATCAGTGTGGTCAGGTGATAGATATGTAAGTCTCTGATTAGTGATGGTCGTGTCTAGGAGAAGTCATGGAGAAGCATGTGATCAGTGTGGTCAGGTAAAAGATATGGAAGTCTCTGATTAGTGATAGACATGTCTAGGAGAAGTCACAATAAAACAAGAACCAGTCGCGCTGGGTACAGTTTGTAATGTATATCAATTCACCTCTAATAAATAATCAAGGTCATTCAATCTGGTAAAATATATATATCACAATTTATTCAAAATACATATAGCATATAATGTCCACTGTGGGGTTGAATAACTGATTATCACATAAATTACATTGAAACAATTTAACTGAAGCAATGCACACAGTTCAATCGCTCTGATGCTTATATATATTTTCCCTAAAATCTCTATATGTCACATTCGTATCCACACAGTCATATAGACCTTCCAATGTGCAATACTAAAAATTTTTGAAAAAAATGAATAAAAAATGTAAAAATATGTAGGAGGTAAAAATAGAGAATGTGAAGTCTCTATAGTATATCCTCCTTTATTATGGAGGGTAAAAAATGAAAAAATAAATGAATGAAAAAATTATATATATTTTCTGTAAGAGAGTGTGATCACTCTAGATAGGATGTAGCAGAAAAAGTTTCCTGTTGGTATTAGGATATATTGCAGCCCGTGGTTCCCACAGATTCCTTAGGGAGATATGGTGGAGGTGTAGTAATATATATGTGCACACTCTCATCCAACATGGATCTGCAACTATCAAGTTTCAGGTTAGTGTGCCAGATGTACTCACGCCCCTAAACACTGATAGATCGGGTCAGAGCTCCGGCCGGCAGCTCGCCCGCTTGGATCCGCTGTATCTTCGGTCCGTCCGCTGTTAGGACACAGTGCTTCCGGGTCGCGGCTCGTTCTCTTCCGGTGACGTCACCAACTCTTCACGTCCTCTATTGCGTCCTCTGTTGCTAGGTTGCGCTTGAGTATAGCTAAACTTCAAAGCGAACTCTCCACGCTGACCATTCGTACTTTTCATACAGTACCAGAGTCTTTGTTTTTGTAGCCAGTGGCGGATCTAGAGGGGTGCAGGCATGGCTAGTGCTATGGGCGCCATTGCCCCATGGGCGCCATGCCTGCCCCCATGCCTTTGCTCCCTCACTGTCTGCCTCCCCTCCTGGGTTGCGCCCCCCTACCCAGCCGCCGCTGCCCTCACACCACCGCTCCAGCGCTGCCTGTCTCCCCTCCTGGCTGCGTCCCCTCCGCTGCGTCTCCTCTAGCGTCCCCGCCGGCGTCATAGTAACAGACCACCTACTGAGATCAGTGGACAGCGAGAGCGCTCAAGCTACCCGCCGCCCGCTGTACTCTAATGCAATAAGTGACATCACTTCCTGCATTTGGAGTATAGCGGGCGGCGGGTAACGTGCGCCTGCTCTGTCCACTGATCTCAGTAGGTGGTCTGTTACTACGACCCAGGCGGGGACGCTAGAGGAGACGCAGCGGAGGGGACGCAGCCAGGAGGGGACGCAGCTATGGCAGCAGTGGGGGAGCGGCACGGCACGCACCGAGATACAGGTACAGAAGGCAGCCTGCACCCAGCCACAATTCACCCTGACCCAGCTTTTACACTGCGCCTAGCCACCATTTACCCTGCCCCAGCCTTCACCCTGCGCCTAGCCACCATTCACCCTGCCCCAGCCTTCATCCTGCACCCAGGCAATTCACCCTGCCCCAGCCACCATTCACCCTGCCCCAGCCTTCACCCTGCCCCAGCCTTCACCCTGTCCCCAGCCACAATTCACCCTGCACCCAGCCACCCTTCACCCTGCCTGCACCCAGCCACCCTTCACCCTGCACCCAGCCACCCTTCACCCTGCACCCAGCCACCCTTCACCCTGCACCCAGCCACTCTTCACCCTGAACCCAGCCACCCTTCACCCTGCCCCAGCCACCCTGCACCCAGCCACCCTTCACCCTGCACCCAGCCACCCTGCACCCAGCCACCCTTCACCCAGCCACCATTCACCCTGCCCCAGCCACCCTGCACCCAGCCACCCTGCACCCAGCCACTCTTTACCCTGCCCCAGCCACCCTTCACCCTGCCCCAGCCACCCTGCACCCAGCTACCCTTCACCCTGCCCCAGCCACCCTTCACCCAGCCACCATTCACCCTGCCCCAGCCATCCTGACCTGCACCCAGCCACCCTTCATCTAGCCACCCACCCTGCACTCTAACCCAGCCACCCTTCAACCTGCCCAAACCACCCTGAATGCAGACTCACCCTGCAGCCGGTCCCAGTCATACTGACCCAGCCACCCTGCACCCATACTCACCCTACAGCCAGTCCCAATTACCCTGCATTCTGACCCAGCCACCTTGACCTGCACCCTGATCCAGCCACCCTGCACCCAGACCCACCCTGCAGCCGGACCCAGCCACCCAGACCCAGTCACCCTGCACCCAGATTCACCATGCAGCTGGTCCCAGTCACCCTGCAGCCTGACCCAGCCACCCTGCACCCAGACCCAGCCACCCTGCACCCAGACCCACCCTGCAGTTGGACCCAGCCACCCTGCACCCAGACCCAGCCACCCTGCACCCAGACCCTCCCTACAGTTGGACCCAGCCACCCTGCACCCAGACCCAGCCACCCTGCACCCAGACCCACCCTGCAGTTGGACCCAGCCACCCTGCCCCAGTCACCCTTCATCTAACCACCCTTCAAGGGAAAAACAAATTGGGGGGGGCACACTTTTAGTGTTTGCCATAGGCACCATATTACCCAGATACGCCTCTGTTTGTAGCAATTTAGGATAGTGCGGAGTGCGTACAAGGGCTAACGCGTTTCAGCGGTCTACGGCCGCCTTTCTCAAAGCCTACAAACTTGTGAACGGCCGTGCCTGGGTATATGTGTCCTGTTAGCTCCTCCTCTCCTGAGGGGTTGGTTTTTCCTGGGTCATAGTGTCCATGTCCTCCATTAGTATAAGTCTCTCATAGATCCTATAGGCACAGCTCCACGTATACTGGGATGTGCTGCACTGCTGTCCGGAGCGGGATATGCCAATCTCTGGCCAGGATATGTAAGTCTCTGATTAGTGATGGTCGTGTCTAGGAGAAGTCATGGAGAAGCATGTGATCAGTGTGGTCAGGTGAGAGATATGTAAGTCTCTGATTAGTGATGGTCGTGTCTAGGAGAAGTCATGGAGAAGCATGTGATCAGTGTGGTCAGGTGATAGATATGTAAGTCTCTGATTAGTGATAGTCGTGTCTAGGAGAAGTCATGGAGAAGCATGTGATCAGTGTGGTCAGGTGATAGATATGTAATTCTCTGATCAGAGATGGTCGTGTCTAGGAGAAGTCATGGAGAAGCATGTGATCAGTCTGGTCAGGTGATAGATATGTAAGTCTCTGATTAGTGCTGGTCGTGTCTAGGAGAAGTCATGGAGAAGCATGTGATCAGACTGATCAGGTGATAGATATGTAAGTCTCTGATTAGTGATGGTCGTGTCTAGGAGAAGTAATGGAGAAGCATGTGATCAATCTGGTCAGATGATAGATATGTAAGTCTCTGAGTGATGGGCGTGTCTAGGAGAAGTCATAGAGAAGCATATGATCAGTGTGGTCAGGTAATAGATATGTAAGTCTCTGATTAGTGATGGGCGTGTCTAGGAGAAGTCATGGAGAAGCATGTGATCAGTGTGGTCAGGTGATAGATATGTAAGTCTCTGATTAGTGATGGGTGTGTCTAGGAGAAGTCATGGAGAAGCATGTGATCAGACTGGTCAGGTGATAGATATGTAAGTCTCTGATTAGTGATGGTCGTGTCTAGAAGAAGTCATGGAGAAGCATGTGATCAGTGTGGTCAGGTGATAGATATGTAAGTCTCTGATTAGTGATGGTCATATCTAGGAGAAGTGTTTGAGAAGCATGTGATCAGTCTGGTCAGGTGATAGATATGTAAGTCTCTGATTAGTGATGGTCATGTGTAGGAGAAGTCATGGAGAAGCATGCAATCAGTGTGGTTAGGTGATAGATATGTAACTCTTTGATTAGTGATGGTCATGTCTAGGAGAAGTCATGGAGAAGCATGTGATCAGTGTGGTCAGGTGATAGATATGTAAGTCTCTGATTAGTGATGGCCATGTGTAGGAGAAGTCATGGAGAAGCATGCGATCAGTGTGGTTAGGTGATAGGTATGTATCTCTTTGATTAGTGATGGTCATGTCTAGGAGAAGTGTTGGAGAAGCATGTGATCAGTGTTGTCAGGTGATAGATATGTAAGTCTCTGATTAGTGATGGTGGTGTCTAGGAGAAGTCATGGAGAAGCATGTGATCAGTCTGGTCAGGTGATAGATATGTAAGTCTCTGATAAGTGATGGTCGTGTCTAGGAGAAGTCATGGAGAAGTATGTGATCAGTGTGGTCAGGTGATAGATATGTAAGTCTCTGACTAGTGATAGTCGTGTCTAGGAGAAGTCATGGAGAAGCATGTGATCAGTGTGGTCAGGTGATAGATATGTAATTCTCTGATCAGTGATGGTCGTGTCTAGGAGAAGTCATGGAGAAGCATGTGATCAGTCTGGTCAGGTGATAGATATGTAAGTCTCTGATTAGTGCTGGTCGTGTCTAGGAGAAGTCATGGAGAAGCATGTAATCAGACTGGTCAGGTGATAGATATTTAAGTCTCTGATTAGTGATGGTCGTGTCTAGGAGAAGTCATGGAGAAGCATGTGATCAGACTGGTCAGGTGATAGATATGTAAATCTCTGATTAGTAATGGTCGTGTCATAGAGAAGTAATGGAGAAGCATGTGATCAGTCTGGTCAGATGATAGATATGTAAGTCTCTGAGTGATGGGCGTGTCTAGGAGAAGTCATAGAGAAGCATGTGATCAGTGTGGTCAGGTAATAGATATGTAAGTCTCTGATTAGTGATGGGCGTGTCTAGGAGAAGTCATGGAGAAGCATGTGATCAGTGTGGTCAGGTGATAGATATGTAAGTCTCTGATTAGTGATGGGTGTGTCTAGGAGAAGTCATGGAGAAGCATGTGATCAGACTGGTCAGGTGATAGATATGTAAGTCTCTGATTAGTGATGGTCGTGTCTAGGAGAAGTCATGGAGAAGCATGTGATCAGTGTGGTCAGGTGATAGATATGTAAGTCTCTGATTAGTGATGGTCATATCTAGGAGAAGTGTTTGAGAAGCATGTGATCAGTCTGGTCAGGTGATAGATATGTAAGTCTCTGATTAGTGATGGTCATGTGTAGGAGAAGTCATGGAGAAGCATGCAATCAGTGTGGTTAGGTGATAGATATGTAACTCTTTGATTAGTGATGGTCATGTCTAGGAGAAGTCATGGAGAAGCATGTGATCAGTGTGGTCAGGTGATAGATATGTAAGTCTCTGATTAGTGATGGCCATGTGTAGGAGAAGTCATGGAGAAGCATGCGATCAGTGTGGTTAGGTGATAGATATGTAACTCTTTGATTAGTGATGGTCATGTCTAGGAGAAGTGTTGGAGAAGCATGTGATCAGTGTTGTCAGGTGATAGATATGTAAGTCTCTGATTAGTGATGGTCGTGTCTAGGAGAAGTCATGGAGAAGCATGTGATCAGTCTGGTCAGGTGATAGATATGTAAGTCTCTGATAAGTGATGGTCGTGTCTAGGAGAAGTCATGGAGAAGCATGTGATCAGTGTGGTCAGGTGATAGATATGTAAGTCTCTGATTAGTGATGGCCATGTCTAGGAGAAGTCATGGAGAAGCATGTGATCAGTGTGGTCAGGTGATAGATATGTAAGTCTCTGATTAGTGATGGTCATGTCTAGGAGAAGTCATGGAGAAGCATGTGATCAGTCTGGTCAGGTGATAGATATGTAAGTCTCTGATTAGTGATGGCCGTGTCTAGGAGAAGTCATGGAGAAGCATGTGATCAGTGTGGTCAGGTGATAGATATGTAAGTCTCTGATTAGTGATGGTCGTGTCTAGGAGAAGTCATGGAGAAGCATGTGATCAGTGTGGTCAGGTGAGAGATATGTAAGTCTCTGATTAGTGATGGTCGTGTCTAGGAGAAGTCATGGAGAAGCATGTGATCAGTGTGGTCAGGTGATAGATATGTAAGTCTCTGATTAGTGCTGGTCGTGTCTAGGAGAAGTCATGGAGAAGCATGTGATCAGTGTGGTCAGGTGATGGATATGTAAGTCTCTGATTAGTGCTGGTCGTGTCTAGGAGAAGTCATTGAGAAGCATGTGATCAGACTGGTCAGGTGATAGATATTTAAGTCTCTGATTAGTGATGGTCGTGTCTAGGAGAAGTCATGGAGAAGCATGTGATCAGTGTGGTCAGGTGATAGATATGTAAGTCTCTGATTAGTGATGGGTGTGTCTAGGAGAAGTCATGGAGAAGCATGTGATCAGACTGGTCAGGTGATAGATATGTAAGTCTCTGATTAGTGATGGTCGTGTCTAGGAGAAGTCATGGAGAAGCATGTGATCAGTGTGGTCAGATGATATATATGTAAGTCTCTGATTAGTGATGGTCATATCTAGGAGAAGTGTTTGAGAAGCATGTGATCAGTCTGGTCAGGTGATAGATATGTAAGTCTCTGATTAGTGATGGTCATGTGTAGGAGAAGTCATGGAGAAGCATGCAATCAGTGTGGTTAGGTGATAGATATGTAAGTCTCTGATTAGTGATGGCCATGTGTAGGAGAAGTCATGGAGAAGCATGTGATCAGTGTGGTCAGATGATATATATGTAAGTCTCTGATTAGTGATGGTCATATCTAGGAGAAGTGTTTGAGAAGCATGTGATCAGTCTGGTCAGGTGATAGATATGTAACTCTTTGATTAGTGATGGTCATGTCTAGGAGAAGTCATGGAGAATCATGTGATCAGTGTGGTCAGGTGATAGATATGTAAGTCTCTGATTAGTGATGGCCATGGGTAGGAGAAGTCATGGAGAAGCATGTGATCAGTGTGGTTAGGTGATAGATATGTAACTCTTTGATTAGTGATGGTTGTGTCTAGGAGAAGTGTTGGAGAAGCATGTGATCAGTCTGGTCAGGTGATAGATATGTAAGTCTCTGATAAGTGATGGTCGTGTCTAGGAGAAGTCATGGAGAAGCATGTGATTAGTGTGGTCAGGTGATAGATATGTAAGTCTCTGATTAGTGATGGTCGTGTCTAGGAGAAGTCATGGAGAAGCATGTGATCAGTGTGGTCAGGTGATAGATATGTAAGTCTCTGATTAGTGATAGTCATGTCTAGGAGAAGTCATGGAGAAGCATGTGATCAGTCTAATTAGGTGATAGACATGTAAGTCTCTGATTAGTGTTCAGAGCAGGGACAAGGTCCTCCAGCACCCAAGGCTGAGACACCAAAGTGCGCCCCTCCATCCCTCCCACCCCAGCTGTGACACACTGATTGCTATTAGACCAAGAGGCGCCACAGGGCCCACAACCTCCCCAACATCTTAATATCTAGTTATCTGGCTTGCAGTCACTGCCATGTATCCCCTTTTCTTATTTCTTTCTGCTTCATACACAATTAGGAATGACAGCTGAATGAATTGTGCGCCCCCTCCTACACTGCGCCCTGAGGCTGGAGCCTCTCCAGCCTATGCCTCGGCCCCGCCCTGTTAGTGATGGTCGTGTCTAGGAGAAGTTATGGAAAAACATGTGATTAGTGTGGTCAGGTGGTCTCCTGGCCATGTATAGAAGTCATGGAGAAGCATGTAATAATAGATATGTAAGTCTGTGAATTGCTAGTGACCTTCACTAATTAACATCTGCATTACAATATCAGTTAGCCATAGGTATTTGGATTACCTGTGCTTATAAAATGCCTGGGAATCTCCTTCACTCATTAGACTTGAAGATCTAAGACTATTGGAGCGACAAAACATCTTCTCCAGATGTCCAGATGAAGCTACATAGAAATGTACGAGGCAACCATCCAATAATGTCCATGAGAACTTGGACCTTTCTGAAACACTGAGCCAAGAGAAGAATGGAGAGCAGCTGATGTGCCTCCTCTCTGGCTGCATGCTTGTTAGTGTCAGGGCCTGACACACTACTGAAGCCACAAAATCAGCATGACAGGCAGTCGACTGTGGACTTGGCGTTTTGTTGATATGAACCGCTTCATCAGGTCAATGAAAGTGCTGGAGTTTGCAGAATCAGGAGCACCTGGAGATGGCGCTATCCCTCACTATGCCACTGACTAGATGGCGGCCATGGCTGTTAAGGGAATGACTCTCCTCCAATATACCAGGCAATAGGAGGCATTTTGATGAGTGACACAATGTGAGAGGAGCACAGCGATATGAGGGCTCAGGGTGGTGTGTGCATGTTGCTCTGCTGTACAGACATTCTGGGAGGAGGAAGAGTGAAGACAGCATGGACTGAAGCAGGTCAGAGTCCATTGGGAAGCGGGTGTCTGGCTGGATGGCAGGAGGTGAGTGTATGGTGTGTAGCATGAGAGGAGCACAAACGAGAAGCTCAGGTTCAGAAACACATACTTACCTCAGGCCTAGAATCCTAATGAGGCTTCCTGCTGTGTCCTCCATTGCTGCTTGCGGGCCCTCCAGGTGATCGGGATGCAGTCTTCTTCTGGCACAAGTCGTGGCTGTGCTGCAGGCATGTGACCACGCCCGTGCCTGTACAGTAGTGCAAGAGCGTGCTGCGCAGGCTCGGCCATACTCCTACAGGCACAATACAGCCACGCCCATGCCTAAAAAGGACACCAATCAGATTACCAGCAAGCCCATGTCAGGCATCTTTGAAGGGTCCACACTCTATGATGAGGGACCAGAGGACAGTGAGGGAAGCCTGATTAGCATCCAGAAAGTTCCCCCTTTTTAGGTAAGTATGTGATTCTGTACTTCTGTATTTAAAAAAAAATTGTGGGAACAGGTTTCTGTAAATATAAATGTCCAAAGCATGCAGGATCCCTAAACAAGTGAAAATACATTCAAATGCTTCCAGCGCGCATGTCCTTCTGTGCGGCGCATGCGTGGGAAGGAGCCGGCAAGCTTCACCCGCCCATCCCTGATCCCCCCCCCCCCCCCCCCCCCCCCCCAAGATAGCAGGAAAAAGAAAGTTCATTAAACATAATGGTGAAAAATGATGACTTCACAGGAAATATATTACCGCTACAAAATGTTACAAATGGGAGCTCTGCGTTTTAATCACAGCAAGGCTCACAAGGCATAGATCTCTGTAACGGCGGCAAGGCTTGTATATATTTATTTATTTTCACAATAAGATGATACAAAACCATATCAGTTCACTGAGCCAGAGGGAGAATATTCTATCTGATCAAAGCAACAGAGAAATTTACATAGAGCTGGGAAAAAGCAGCTACAATTTCAGCTGCCGCTGGATGCCGGCTGGCTCTTCTAGATTCTTATCACTGATTGCTGAAAGCGTCAGAGTTACAGCATCTCCGCTGCCTCCAGGGAAATGCAGCTCAAGCGCGGCCGCCTGGGCCTGGCGAGGAAGGCTGCTCCCCGGTCCTTGTGCGAGAATATGTCCCGACGCTCCCGGCTTGCCCTGATGCTCCCGACCTGTGCCCTGCCTGTCCTGCCACTCCCGGCCTGCGCCCTGCCTGTCCTGACACTCCCGGCCTGCGCCCTGCCCGTCCTGATGCTCCCGGCCTGCGTCCTGCCTGTCCTGACACTCCTGGCCTGCGCCCTGCCAGTCCTGATTCTCCCGGCCTGTGCCCTGCCCGTCCTGATGCTCCCGGCCTGCGTCCTGCCTGTCCTGCCACTCCCGGCCTGTGCCAAACCTGTCCTGATGCTCCCAACCTGCACTCTGCCTGCCCTGATGCTCCCGGTCTGCGCCCTGCCTGTCCTGATGCTCCTGGCCTGTACCTTGCCTGTCCCGACACTCCCGGCCTGCGCCCTGCCCCTTCCAACTCTCCTGGCCTGTACCTTGCCTGTCCCGACCCTCCCGGCCTGCCCTGATGCTCCCGGCCTGCGCCCTTCCTGTCCCGACGCTCCTGGCCTGTACCTTGCCTGTCCTGAGACTCCCAGCCTGCGCCATGCCTGTCCCGACGCTCCCGGCCTTCCCTGATGCTCCCGGCCTGCATCCTGTCTGTCCCGACGCTCCAGGTCTGCATCCACTAAGGGTGTGGTCCTTTACATGTGTTTGTATAAATATGCCTGGGTATGTTTCATTGCTGTTTACACCTGATGAAGGAGGATGTTCCTCCGTAACATGTAGTGTTCCTGTTCGAGTAATACACAGCAACTTGATTTGCAGCCAGTGGAGTGCCGTCTCTTTTTTTATGTTTGATCTGCACCCTGTCTGTCCTGACACTCCCGGCCTGCGCCATGCCTGTCCTGACACTCCCGGCCTGCGCCATGCCTGTCCTGATGCTCCCGACCTGCGCCCTGCCTGTCCCGATGCTCCTGGTCTTCCCCCTGCCTGTCCTGACACTCCCGGCCTGCTCCTTGCCTGTCCTGATGCTCCCGGCCTGCGTCCTGCCTGTCCTGACACTCCCGGCCTGCTCCTTGCCTGTCCTGATGCTCCCGGCCTGCGCCCTGCCTGTCCTGATGCTCCTGGCCTGCACCCTGCCTGACCTGACACTCCTGGCCTGCACCCTGCCTGACCTGACACTCCTGGCCTGCGCCCTGCCCCTCCCGACACTCCTGGCCTCCCCGCTGCCTGTCCTGACACTCCCGGCCTGCCCTGCCTGTCCTGATGCTCCCGGCCTGCGTCCTGCCTGTCCTGACACTCCCGGCCTGCTCCTTGCCTGTCCTGATGCTCCCGGCCTGCGCCCTGCCTGTCCTGATGCTCCTGGCCTGTACCTTGCCTGTCCCGACACTCCCGGCCTGCGCCCTGCCCCTTCCGACTCTCCTGGCCTGTACCCTGCCTGTCCCGACCCTCCCGGCCTGCCCTGATGCTCCCGGCCTGCGCCCTTCCTGTCCCGACGCTCCTGGCCTGTACCTTGCCTGTCCTGAGACTCCCAGCCTGCGCCATGCCTGTCCCAAAGCTCCCGGCCTTCCCTGATGCTCCCGGCCTGCATCCTGTCTGTCCCGACGCTCCAGGTCTGCACCCTGTCTGTCCTGACACTCCCGGCCTGCGCCATGCCTGTCCTGATGCTCCCGACCTGCGCCCTGCCTGTCCCGATGCTCCCGGCCTGCCCTGCCTGTCCGGATGCTCCTGGCCTCCCCCCTGCCTGTCCTGACACTCCCGGCCTGCTTCTTGCCTGTCCTTATGCTCCTGGTCTGCGCCTGCCCGTCCCAATGCTCCTGGCCTGCACCCTGCCTGTCCTGATGCTCCCGGCCTGTGCCCTGCCTGTCCTGATGCTCCTGGTCTGCCCCTTGCCTGTCCCGATGCTCCCGGCCTTCCTGCTGCCTGTCCTGATGCTCCTGGTCTGCGCCTTGCCTGTCCTAATGCTCCCGACCTGCTCCCTGCCCGTCCCGACGCTCCTAGCCTGCACCTTGCCTGACACTCCTGGCCTGCGTTCTGCCTGTCCTGTTGCTCCCGGCCTGCGGCCTGCCTGTCCCGATGCTTCCGGCCTGTGCCCTGCCCGTCACATGCCACATCCTGCTCCAGGAGAATCCCCACCCAATACCTCTTTAAAGTGAACCCGAGGAGAAAATAAACAATTGTATGTATCCTCCTACTCCTACATTTTTATTTTTTATTTTTTTTAGATATCCCATTGTTTTATTTTATATTTAACCACTTAATGACGACCAGACGTATCTATACATCCGGAGAGTGCACCACCAGTTTGTTACTAAACTAAAACTAAAAAAATGTGCTATAATTTTAACTTTAACGAGTTGTAGAATATATTTTTGCTGCTTCTTAAAGTGACACAGAGATGAGCTGTATAAACATTGTTGTTACTTACTCGGGGATTCCTTCAGCCCCATAAGCATGGATGCGTCCCTCGCAGTGCTCCCGCGGTCTGCCGTTCAGCCGCAATTAACCCCCGGTACTCAGCTCAGTCGGGCTCAGTCTGACTGAGTGACGTCAGCTGAGGTCATTTTCAAAATTATGATCAAACTTGGGAAAGTTTTAGCAAAACTACAAGAGACAGATGTGGTAACTTTTTAACTGTGATAAGTAGTAGAATAGAATTTAGAGAGTTTTAGGGTTGAGGCCCATGTCTTGTGTATTCTTTTTAGTCACAAACTGAATCAAAAGCAATTACATTTTCACATATTCTGTACCAAAATAAAAGATTTTTAAAATGAAAACAAAATTACAGAATATAAAAAAAAACATATATTGTTACCTTAGGAACTTGGCTTTTTAAATCTTGTTTGCCATGAGGGTACATTACCATTATTTTTGCAAATAAGGTCTTGCAACCATTGATAGTGAACAACGAGAAAGCAAAAAACAGAACAAAAGACACCTTTATTTCCAAATACAATATTGTCACCATACATTGTACTGGGAACATTATCTACTGTAAATGTTGTAATAACCAGGATGGATAAGTGAATAAAATTTGAGGGATTAACTTACAGTAAGCACTGTTTATTGTAAAGTTATAAATGGATGTAAATGGAGAAATTGTGTGTTTTTTCAGTTTTTTTCCCTTATTTTCCTTTTAAATGCATTGAAAATAAGATAATTACTAAACAAAATTATCACATACTAAAAGCCTAATTTTATTATTATTTTTTATTTATATAGCGCCAACATATTCCGCAGCGCTTTACAAAGCACAATAAGACGACAAGGGGAACATAGATACAACTAACAAATGTACAGCAGAGTTCCAAGCAGCACAAATATTGTGACAAAAACAGTAAACATTAGGAGGATGACCCTGCCCTTGCGGGCTTACAATCTAATGGGTTGTGGGGGACACACTAGGTAAGGGGGTGGAGGATGGATGAGGCAGTCATTCTTTGCCTCAGATTACATTGTGACAGAGAAGTAAATAAGGGCTATAGAATGTCCTGAAAAAAACAATACATAGATCACTTAGGTGTAAGAAGTAGTAATAAAGTTATTGGCGAATGAATGGGAGCAGCACTGATATGTAAAATTGCTCTCGACCTGAAGTAGTTAAACATTTACAAAGTAGATTGATTATTTTGTTGTCTCTGCTCACTGGCAGCCTATTAAGTGTCCCTAAATGAAAATACATGAACTATTGACCTTTCCTATCTCTACCCTGCACTTGGGAGTTGTATTCTGCCAGGAAAACTTTTATGGCTGTAATTTACTTATCAGTGATGTTTACTACATTCCCGAGAAGGTACGGACAAGACAGAAGCTGTCACTTCCATGCCTAGAAATTAACTCTTTCAGGGAGCAAAGTAAAACAAGTATACCAGCCTGGTTATTAGCATGTTTTGCAACTGTACATACACATGTGTATCTCATCAGGTCACATGTCACCTCGGGTCTCGGATACACTTTAAAGACTTTTACATTTGAGTCACATAACTAACCTTAAGGAGGAACTGTAGTCAAAATAGCGTAATGAATAAAATTGCTTATTTTTCTGAAAATGTGCCCTAATTGCGTTTGATATCTGCTGAAAATGTGCCCTAATTGCGTTTGATTTCTGCTGAAATGTGGCCCAAATTGCGTTTTTTTTTTCTGGTGTCTGGGGTAACTGTTGCTGCATTTATTATTTAATGGTCATAGTTGGCTATATTTGCTGTGCTACGGTTAAGCTTCGCCCATACAATGTCATGGCCGCGCCCATCTTTCGGCGTTACGCGCGCCTCAATCACCCCAACATCCATTTTTTCCTCGCAAACAGCCCCGCCCCAATCCGCCCTCCTGCTCCACCCACATGCCATGGCCACGCCCACTTATGCGGGATAACCACACCCATTTTTCGCCGCGGCGCGCTTCGCGCGCTGCAGGATAGGGCCTCTTGCTACAGTCCGCTTGGGGCCACAAAAACCTTAGCTGCACCCCTGTATTAGATAGATAGATGCGGCGTATGCTACGACGCGGGTTGGCTAGTGGTAAAATAATTCCTCTTCTCTGATTTACTTACTCTGAAATTTATCAAGAGTGGCAACATCTTTAGTGCTGGCAGGTGATTTCTGCGGGATGTTTGTTTACTTGGAATCCTAAAGCCAGTAAAAAATATAACTGGTCTCCCAGAATGCTCTGGGGAGGAGAATTACACATGATACAGTAAACAGCCTAGGCCAAGCCTCATTGGTGGGGTTACAAAAGTACGCCCCTCTAAGGGAGGGTGATAAGCACAAATGGGGTAAGAGGCATCCAGTGATAAATAAAACTGAGGTAAAAAAAAACTTAAAAATAGAGGTGGCTGACCTCAGCAATGACAAGGTGATATAAATATGAATTTTAATAAGCATCTGCAATGTGTTTCATGGATTCATTTCATTCTGTGCCCACTTCCTCAGGCCAAATAAGGTGCTGCGTTCTTTACATCTTTGACACTTTATTTGGCCTGAGGAAGTAGGTTCGGCCTACGAAACGTGCTGCCTGAGTTATATCGTCATATGAGTCCCTAATTTGTCATTGCAGGTCAGTCTGGAAATGGTCCATTTTCCTTAGTCTGTTGCCCGACACTCTCTGACAAGCTTAGCTTTCCCCGCTACGTATGCTGACAGGTCTTTGAAAAGTATTGGTGCTTTCCCTTTAAAGCTTTGGCAGCGCCGATCCACCCACCACCACAGCAGCACCACTGGGACATGCCGAGCTGTTGCCTGGCAACAGAGACTCCAGTTAAAGTCTTCAGCTTAATGAGTCACTAGGTGATGCATAGTAACAATCACTCTTTGCCTCTTTTCTAGGTGCACGGCCGTCCGTCGCCATCAGGCTGGGGTTACTGCAGCAGCCATCTTGTTCTCTGCATGGAAGAAAATACAAAGTGTACAGATCACTTGTGGCAACCAGTAACCTTCTGAGAAATGGTGGGAGGAGCCTGGAGTGCAAGAGGTGATAAAAAGGGAGTAAAACGCGTATACGCAGCTGCTTCCTCAATCACTACGTAACAAAATGGCCGCTGGTAACGCCTCATCTATTAGGAGGAGGGATACTTGGTGTGTAGGACCTCAGCACAGAGGCTAGTAGGGCGCCACTGCAGTGAGAGAATGCTGAAGGATTTATGACAAGCTAAACCTGCATCAAGACGCACAGCGCCCTACCTACGCGTTCTCAACTCCCAGCTTAGGTAAGTATTGTCTTGTGTGTGTGTCTGTGGGGAAGGATGTGTGTGTGTATGGGGGGGGGGGGGGGGCTGCTGGTTAGTGAGAACTAGTGAGAACTGGCTGCTAGTTAGTGAGAACTAATGTGAGAGTTAGTATGTAGAGGTTAAGGTTAGTGTTATTCACCAGTTTAGGGTGAATTTAGTGTGTGGTAGATGAAGGGGTACTGGTTAATGTTGGCATTTGATTTAGCATTGGGGCAGAACTGAGGGGCAGTAGACAGATTATTAGATTACTGTTACTGATCAGTGTGCATAGCCGGCTAGCAGAAGGGTCACAAGGGATGAAGGTTAGAGTCTCATCTCCTCTTCCCCAGTCAGTCAGTCAGAAGCCACGCCTTCACTGGTCAGTCAGCATGGAGGCGTGGCTTGAGGTTACCAACCAATCACTTTCTCCTTGAATACTCTTGTGATCATTGTGGGAGTGTTTCAGGCTGGCTGGGAGGGGACAGGCAGATTACGTCACTGAGGAGAAGAGATCTGTGAAGTGGTGCAACTTTTTCTACTTTGTAAAATCTATTTATTTATTGCTCATGATTGATTTAAAGAGAATCTGTCACTGAAAAAAATCCCCAGTGGGGGATACTTACCTCGGGTGGGGGGAGACTCTGGATCCTAATGAGGCATTCCCCGTCCTCCTCCCTCCTGCCATTCATGCGCCAGGAACCCCCGAAGTGCTGCGAGGTAAGTATTTACCTCCCCGCGACCCTGCGCAGACGCACTAGCGCTTTTCATTCAGGCTAAGGCGGAATAGCCAAGCGTGATTGTGATGAAGTCCTTTGCCTCTGTGCAGTACAGCAGATACGATCACGCTCCATCACGGTCCCTTGACCAGGAGGGAGGTAACAGACTACAGGGAGGGAGGAAGTCCCAGGTAAGTATAAATCTTTTTATAACAAATGTCTCAGATTTACGTTAATTGCATATTTAACCACCTTGGTGTTAATGACGAGCTCAGCTCGTCCATGACCGCCACGGTGGATTGCTCAGGCCCTGGTGGGCCGATTTTCAAAAAAAAAAATTGAAAACACGCAGCTAGCACTTTGCTAGCTGCGTGTTGTGATCGATCGCCGCCGATGCGCCGCTACCCGCTGCGTTACAGCCCCCCCAGACCCCTTGCACAGCCTGGTCAATCACCGCCAGGCTGCGCTATGGGGTGGATCGGGACTCCCCCAGACGGCATGACGTGGATGACGTCATCCCGATCGTCGCCATGGCGACGGGGAAAGCCAAACAGGAAATCCTGTTCTGAACAGCGGCTATCATGTAGCTAGAGCTAGGCTAGATACATGATTTAAAAAAAGTTTAATAAAATAAAACTGCTGTGCCGCCACCCTGGCGATTTTAATAGAACGCCAGGGTGGTTAAAGGACAACTGTAGTGAGGGGTATATGGTGGCTGCCATATTTATTTCCTTTTAAACAATACCAGTTGCCTGGCAGCCTTGCTGGTCTATTTGGCCGCAGTAGTGTCTGAATCACACACCTGAAACAAGCATGCAGCTAATCTTGTCAGATCTGACAATAATGTCAGAAACACCTGATCTGCTGCATGCTTGTTCAGGGGCTATGGCTAAAAGTATTAGAGGCAGAGGATCAGCAGGGCTGCCAGGCAACTGGTATTGTTTAATAGGGAATAAATATGGCAGCCTCCATATTCTTCTCACTTCAGTTGTCCTTTAATAACCTGTGCCTGATAAGGTTAGCGTTACTCGATATCCTGTTGTCTGCCTTCACCACAGATCAGCAGTGGGAACTGACAGCTCCACGTTGATGTACCTCGTGGGTGAGAGTACTTGACGGCTTCTGCCAAGCCTGGTACACACATTCAATGTTTATTGGCCAATATTACCCCTTCCACGTAGTGTAAGAGCTTACTTACACATCTATTCATAGCAGCACGGTGGTTAGCGCTCTCGCCTTGCAGCGCTGGGTCCCCGGTTTGAATCCCAGCCAGGTCGACATCTGCAAGGAGTTTGTATGCTCTTCCCTAGTCTGTGTGGGTTTCCTCCAGGTACTCTGGTTTCCTCCCACATTATTATTTATTGTATTTATAAAGCGCCAACATATTACACAGCGCTGCACAACAGATAAATGGGTAACATACAAGGTAGGACATACAGGAAACTCACAACAAAACAAGATCATGCAAATGATTTGATAACAATACAGTGTCATAGGTCAAATAGAGACTGTTCTAGTCCACAAGAGGGGTTATTGTCAGTAAGATTGCATAATCAAGCTGGAAACACTAGAGAGGAGGGCCCTGCCAGAGGCTTACAATCTAAAGGGTGGGGGTGGAGACAATAGGTGCGTCTGTTGAGAGGGTGTCTAACAGAACATATTAAGGTGCTGGTGTAGGGGGGTATGTGAGCATGAAAAGGTGAGTCTTGAGAGCTTGTTGAAGGTATTAAAGGTGGGGGCGAGTCTGACGGCTGGTGGGAGCAAGTTCCAGAGAGTAGGGGCAGCCCTGGTGAAGTCCTGCAATCGTGCGTGTGACTGAGTTATGCGTGGTGCGACTAGGCGCAGGTCATTGGAGGATCGGAGGGGGCGGGCTGGTATGTGCCTGTGGACCAGATCAGAGATGTAGGTCGGGCAGGTCTTGTGCACTGATTTGTAGGCCAAGCACAGGATTTTGAAATTGATCCTAAAGCTGATGGGGAGCCAGTGTAGTGCCTTACAGAGCGGAGCTGTAGAGGCGCTGCGGTGAGAAGAACGTATCAGTCTGGCTGCCGCATTCATTACCAATTGAAGTGGGGCAGTATGGTTAGAGGGGAGGCCAGACAAAAGAGAGTTGCAGTAGTCTAGGCGGGATCCCCAAAACATACAGATAAGTTAATTGGCTTCCCCCTAAATTGGCCCTAGACTACGATACATACACAGGGGTCCCCAACCTTTTTGAGCCTGGGGCCCCCTATACCGACCAAACTTTTCTCTGGGGCCCGGGGGAGGGGGGCGGGATTTGGGGGTCGTGGTTAGTGGCGGCGGCAGTCCCCCTCCTGCCTTTTTTCCCCCGATTGTGAGTGTAGTATATACACTCGGCCCCTCAGAAAAACTGCCCAGGGACCACCAAGGGGGCCGCGGCCCCCAGGTTGGGGACCCCTGCACTACACGATCCATACATACGAACAGGATTATGGTAGGATTAGACT
Source organism: Hyperolius riggenbachi (assembly GCF_040937935.1). NCBI lineage: Eukaryota > Metazoa > Chordata > Amphibia > Anura > Hyperoliidae > Hyperolius > Hyperolius riggenbachi. The sequence continues at coordinate 295,641,076 of NC_090654.1, read as the reverse complement.
GTGAACTCCTCAGAGGGACAGTTAGTGACAAGACATAATACTCTGTACAGCGCTGCGGAAGATGTCGGCGCTATATAAATAATAATAATAGTATTCAAAGTCTGTTTGCAAACCTTCTACATGGAGGTGGTAAAATTGGTCAGTGGTTGGTCAATCAAAATTGGATGTATGTGTGCACCTTCAGTCATGCACAGCACACCCCACAGCGGCCCCCGCAGAGAGTCACTTTTTAAATCTTTCCTTTTCTGCCTAACCCCATCCTCCTAACACTGGCATCAGACAACTGCGGCCGCAGAAAACTATAAAGAAATAAAACACTCAAAAAAAAATCTGACTTTGTAATATACTGTAAAAATACATTACAAAAAACATCAAATGAGAATCGCCTATATATTTTTTTTGTATTGTTTGATTAATTTAGCGTGTTGTAGTTTGGCTGGAACAGCCGCGGCACCTGAGAGACAAGAAAAGACCTTATTTTTTTCATCTTCTTCCCCCTCTGGACTTAATTGGCTCACGAAGAGTTAATTCGTTATGCAGCAAATTAAAAAATTCATAATTTATCATTGCACCCAGTCGAAATGCCACCCAACTGCGCCTCACCCTTGCGAAAAAGCATCACACAGTAACTGTCAAAGCCTGCAGCCGCCGACGGGCAAAATTAATATGCAAATGTATGCAAGAAATTAAAAAGCAGAATTACACAGGCAAATGAGGTAGCTACACTTGAATTGTTAGGATTATGAATAATTACTGCGAATTTTCTGCTCCTAATATAACTTGTTTTTTGATAAACAAAGACTTAATTATCGAGATGCGCGGGAGAATTTCTGTGGCGCTCATTAATCTTGCAGAAAAAAAAAAATAAAAAAAAAAATAAAATTAAAAAAATAAAAAACCTTAAGTCCCTGGTGCCCAAACCGTAATGAAGCACGCGTGCCCTGAATCTTCAGAAAGATCGCAGACGCCAGGGTGCCAGGGATGGAGCGGAGGAAAAAGAAAAAAAATGATGGTGCCCCAGTGCCCATGTCCCTTCAAATACCCCAGAGTGTCGTAACATCTTCCACTAACTATCAAAGGGACTTATTTATGTGAGCAGATGAGCAATAAGAGGAATTTACGAGGCTTTAAGTGCCTGGCGAAATGATCTGTTGATGTCGGCGTTGCTATAGCAGAGCGCGCACTGCCATCTTGCCGTGGCACGAGAGCCGTTCCCGAGACAGGGGCACCGACAAAGGGGTGAAACTAACCTATGCTGAGGGCTGATGGGTAGACACAGCAGCGCCAGGGGTTTGGTCTCCTAGGTATGGCCCTTTGCTGCTCTGTGCCTTCTTGGTTGGAGTCTGATGGTGTCCATGGGAACAGGAAAATTATCATAAACAATGGTTCTGCCAATTTTCCCCACTGGGAACCGCCGTCCTGAGGAGACAGCGTGTAACTGTGTTGCCTACGTTGAATAAGGATTTGTCAATATGTCCGTATGATAAATCGCAGGCTTGTGGTTTTTTTTCTGTATCACAAGAAGAAGGGAGAATGTTTTTATAAAAGCCTGATTGTTGCGTTGCCCGAATATCCAGGTTTTAAGTCAGTTGTTCCCCAGGTTCATAGAGCCTTTCACTGTCAGTAATGAACAGTATTTGTAAGGAAAACAGGAGTTTGTTCGGTACAAGTTTCGCTTTGTGACAAGTTCTTCATCCAGGGACTATGAACAAGCCCGGCGATTGGACAGTTCAGTTCCCGCTTGTTTTCCATTCTCCAATGACAGGAGAGCTTTGTGTCATCCTCCCAGTAACAGCACTCAGAAAACACTTTATCCAGTAACCGTGATAGTTCTCTGACCGGAAAAACAAGGACCCCCTCTCCTAATGACCCTACCGGCCCCTACAAACCACAAATGGAGATTTAAAGTGTACCTGAGATGAGGGGAACAAGAGGATTTTTACTTATCTGGACCTTCTTCCAGCCCGCTGTATAGCCTGTCAGATCCTTCTGTGTCCTCCTGGTCCGCTCCACTGCTCCCCCTCCTGTTAAAGTGCACAACTGACTACTGCACATGCGCTGTCCCAGTTGCACACCTCCTCCATCACATTCCCAGGGCTGGGAGGATTCTGCACATGCCCAGTTTGTAAAGACTTGTAACAGAGCCTGCACAGAACACTCCGGCCCATGGAAGCGCGGCTGAGCAGAAGTGTGGCCCAGAACAGTGCATGAGCAGTAGCCCTGCTCCACGGACTTTAATTTGGCTGCAGCAGCCGGATCAGAGTGGGAGGATACTGAGTGAGCTGACAGAATACAGCGGGCTTGAAGGAGACCCAAATATGTAAAAATAGACGGATAGATAGATAGATAGATAGATAGATAGATAGATAGATAGATAGATCCCTCACTTAAATAGGAATTTTAACCACTTCACCTCTGAGGGGGTTTCCCCTTAAAAAAACAGAGCAATTTTCACCCGTCAGTGCTCCTTCCATTCATTCGCCTATAACTTTATTACTACTTATCACAACAAAACAATCTCTATCTTGTTTTTTGCCACCAATCAGGCTTTTTTGCCACCATTTAGTACTCCTGGGTCGCAGCTTAGCTTCTGATTGGAGGAAGAGAGCAGAGGCGGGGTGTGGCGGGGGAGAGTAGCATGTAATCATCATTACATGGGACGGAGGAGGACAATGATCGACATTTGCAGGTAAACAGCCGGCTAGCGACAAGCAGATTATCGCTAGCCTGGCGCTATTTATCAGGGGGACAGCAGAGCACGCTGGGGGGGAGACTGGCAGTGGCGATAGGACACAGAGGCACGTCATTGTGCACAGAACATGCCTCTGTGTTTCAACATTTAAAAAATCCACCTCGGGTTCTCTTTAAGAGTAAAACAAGGCCTCACCCTCAAACCACACTCTGCAAGACTCTGCTACCACTAGCAGTCATCTGCGAGCGAATCTGCTACACACCATACATACACAGATAATTGCGCTGAAAGGAGATCTGTCCCTCTCTATAACACATATGGAAATGTCATGCACTGCTGTCGAGCTACACGTACTCAGGCTGGCTTTCACATAGCTTGGGTCAGCCTCAGGAACTACAGGAACATCACACACACAATGCAATCTCACACGGTAGCAATGAAACAACCGAGCATACAATCAGGCACTGATCTGTAACACAATACTCTGCAGTCTCTCTCTAGGAAACATACATTCTCTGCTTAGTACACAGAAGACTATCTTATTAAATAAAGATTTAATATTCCAAAACAGTGGAACAATGCAGACAGAATATATACAAACAATGATATTAACAAAAAACAAAAGTAAAAATGACAAAGACACACAACAAGACATGTGCTTACAAAATAAAAGGGAATAAAACAGAAATAGAACTTTACCCAGTGTGAGGTCTAATTCCTGGTGTGTGAGACACAATGCTGACATTGGACCCGGGTAATCCTTGAACGGTAGCAACCTTCAGAGAATTACACTCACTGGACCTCAAACAGACCATTTATAGGCTGAAATGCACCTCCAGGTTAAGTAAGCATTTTTCTGAGGAAATTATTTTAAGTTTCCCGCTTCCTCTTAAATGGGCTGATCCCCCCCTTTACACGTATTCACACGTCAGGCATATAGGCTGCCCGAATACGCAACTATTCATTTGCTTTAAGTTTCCTATTCAAACAGTGACTTGACTACCCCACTCTAAACACACTCTCTGTCTCTATACACAACACCAATCTAGTATTCTCACTTAGGTGAATGGGCTACTGGCTAGGTGCTATTCAAATGTCATTATAGCACCCTTCAAAGGAAACAGGATGCAAATGTAAACACCTTACATACGGGGGTATCTCAACCTGCTTACTGACATTTTCACACACAGTAAACATAATGTGTAGACAATATCGATTCCACATTAGATCTATGAATTAAGATGGCTGATCATTACAGATTTGGTCTGTTTTGATTGTCTCAATTGTTCTGGATTTCCAGGAAAATATTCTGAACTGTAAGGACCCAGGCGGTACATAAGCAGTACAAGTGGCTACACACTCCTCATTACAATTACCGGAAGGGTCTATGTGTGGGTTCCATACGTTTAGGTCAGTGAAGTGTATCTGTAATGATATAAATACTTATTTTTAGGGAAAAAACATCATTTCTGTATATACGTTATTCTATCTAGTGTTATTAGTGCCTGCAGGACTAATGTATGTAGGCTACAATCTATTGGTGAAATTTGCAGGGAGGAAAGGTGCCTTGCCTGGGTCATAAGAATGACCAGAAACAGTCCTGCTGTGGTCCCTAACAGCTATGAGACGGATCTGAGGAAGTTTCAGGCAACACTAGAAGCCTCAGGTTTTGCCTCCTGACAGTATAAAAGCCACCTGTCACTTTATAAAGTGTTAATAAAACACTAAAGTAGAAGAATTTTCCAGATTTACAGTGCAACAAAAAAAAGAGGTCCAATGATTGAGATGTTATACTGTTACACTGTCCCAGAACAAAGAACTGAACGCAGCTCGTACAATCGCTCTTCCTCAGTCTATGCCAGCAAATAAGTACACAAATATGTGGAAAATCTTTGGTAATTTCCAAAATATCACAATGGGTGTCATAAGCTTACCCAGAAAACCTGAGTTGGAGCAGATATAAATGTCATCATACGTTTAATGCTAGTAACTGGTGTTTTTTAAAAGAAAATAAACATAGCAGCCTCCATATCCCTGTCACCTTGGGATTCCTTTAATGAGATGTGGCAATGAGAAAAGACAAGGGTGCTTTTTATAAAGGGAATGGGATGGTGTTCTTTCTTCTGGCCTGTAGATGGCACTGTTATATTACGCTAATACTATTGTAATACTGCTCTATGGTGCATAGCTAGAGCTTATGATTGGCTCCAGTTCCTGCCTGTCTGTGTGAGTTGCTGGAGATACAGAGCCAAGCATGGCTTGCTGTACAGCTGCTGCAGTAACTTGTAAATAAACCTAAGGTAGTCTCAGTTTATTCTGCATCAGTGACTACTGGATACAACAAGAGGGGGTGGGGCAAAGACTTGATGATGTGTAAATACAGAACATAGATGTGCCCCCCCTCCCCCCCAAAAAAAAGCCTGCCGTGTCAATATATCTTTTATTTAAGTATTGCATTAGACTTTACATATTGCTATTGCGCACTTTAACCATTTCAGCCCGACTGTTTTCACCTTATGTATGAGGGGAATTTTCACAATTCAGCGATAAATTCTTCTTATCACTACTTATCACAACTAAATGATCTATACCTTCTTTTTTCGCCACCAATTAGGTTTTCTTTGGGTGGTACATTATGCTGAGAATTACTGCATTTTCAAAGGAATAATAAGAAAAAATTTGAAAAAAATAATTATTTCTCAGTTTTCAGCGATTATGGATTTAAAATAATACATGCTACCGTAATTAAAAGCCGCACATTGTATTTGCCCATTTGTCCCGGTTATTGCAACGTTAGTGACAATATTTTATTTGGAAATAAAGGTGCATTTTTTCAGTTTTACATCCATCACTAATTTCGACCCCATAATTTCATCATAATATACACTCTTAACATATTTATTAAAAAAATGTATTCCCTAATGCCTATAGATGTAATTTTACTATTTGGCCACAAGATGTCTTCACGCAGTACTTCCTATATATGTACAATAAGTATGCTACATAGGAAGCAATGTGCTACATTGTAATTAAGGAAGTGACGCAGGCATTTCATCGATGTCTGCATCACGGGTGCTAGAGGGAAGATGAATGAATGGGAACAATGTTCCCAGTCATTAATCTTATGATCGTCGATGTGAGCGGAGGAAACAGGCGAGCGGGAGATAGCACAGCGGCACCAATTGAGAATGATCACTGATTTTAAACAAAAACAGTGATCATTCTCCCCTGACATGTGCGGATTGGCTCAGGGGAATTTTTTCCCCTGCCACCAACCCCCCCTTTCGCCAGGACCATCGTGATCTTCCTGCTTATGCCCGCACAATTGCGCGCACAGCCCCCCAAACTGCAGGGGCTGTGGCAGCTGCCGCTGCGGACATTGAGCTTAGCTCACGTCCCAGCGAAACGAATGGTTAATATTAGCTATTGTAAGTGACAGCTACATGGGGGGAAAGTCATTTACACTGCATTTGATTCTGGGACAAATAATATACCTCTTTTTTGTTATAGTGGACCAATAACTTAATCACTACTAATCACAACGAAATGATCTATATCTTGGGGTTTTTCTTCCTCCACCAATTAGGCTTTCTTTGGGTGGTATATTTTGCTAAGAATTATGTTATTCTAAATACGTTTTAATGGGAATAATAAGAAAAAAGTTGAAAAAATGCATTATTTACGGCTAATATAGTTTAATGCACTACTGTAATGAAGGACGGGTCCGTCAGACCCTCCCGCTGGGCGGGCGTTCTGCCGACAGTAGTGCGTGTGTAAGCACTGTCGGCAGACTGATAAGGCTGTTTCTGAATGATTCGCTGAGCGGATCGTTCAGAAACAGCCTTATCAGTCTGCAGACAGCGCGGACACACGCACTACTGTCGGCAGAGCGCCCGCCCAGCAGGAGGGTCTGACGGACCCGTCCTTCATTACAGTAGTGCGTGTGTACGCACCTTTAGGTAACTATTAATGTATTTTTTAAAATGTCATTTTTTTTAATACACAAATGTTTCATTTGTGTAAATTCTGGAGAGTGTGGGGGGTAAAGGGTTAATTTTTAATAGAATATGTATGTGTTATTCTTAAAAAAAAAATGTATGTAAGTGTAATTTTACTATTTGGCCACAAGATGTCACCCTAATTTTTCTTCCAGCATGTACTGTTAGTGCGCGAATAGGAAGTAACGCGTGTATGTGTTATTGTGTTTGCTATAATAACCGCAGGCATCACATTGATGATGGCGATCATTGACACGGCGACACTGTGTTCCCATTCATTGATCTCGCTACTAATGGGCGGTGGGAGACGAATATCTACATCTCTGAGACTTCAGATGAAGTCTTGCAGGACGTAGATATACTGCACAAGATGAAGTGACTAGTTAAGGGACACCTGAAGTGAGTGGGACATGAAGGCTGGCATGTATTTCCTTTAAGGCTGCTTTCACAGTGGGACGTTACAGGTACACGTTAGAGCATCCTGTAATGCAGCCCACCGCACAGCAATGAAAAATCAATGGGCTGTTCGCAGTGCCCACGTTGCGTTACAGTGTAACGCTGCACGTTGAAAGAAGGTGCAGCATGCTGTGCGTTATACGTGGCTTTAGCCGCGTTAGACTGTTTGCACATGCTCAGTAATGTTGGTTTTTTAGTTTTTTCCGTGCAGGAGAGGAGGAGGGGAGAGTCCGCTATTGTCAGCAGCCACATGGCTAATTAACATTCACTGCACTGCAGTGTTTACTTCCTGGAGCGGCCGCTTATTGGCTGGCGGGACCACGTGATGCGGAGTGTTCCGATCACATGGTCTCCACAGTCTTTTGCCGCATGAGCCGTTTTCGTCCGATAGTATGCGTTGAAAAGTTCGCATCACGGACGCATCAAGAGACGCAGAACGCGGCTCTATATAACGTCCAACTTCAAAGCACACATGCGTTGCGTTAGGGGCACGTTATGCGACCTTCACGTCGCATCTAACGCAACGTCTTAGTGGGAAAGAGCCCTAAAACAATGCCTGGCTGTCCTTTTGATCCTCTGCCCCTAATACTATTAGCCACAGCCCCTGAACAAGCATGCAGCAGATCAGGTGTTTCTGACTGAAGTGTGACAGGATTAGCTGCATGCTTCTTTCAGGTGTGTGATTCAGACACTACTGCAGCCACTGAGATCAGCAGGACAACCAGGTAACTGGTATTATTTAACATGAAATACATATGGCTGCCTCTATATCCCCCTCTGTTGCCCTTTAAGAACAATTCACAATAAAAATTGGCTACATCCATTCTTACCAGGTGAGCGTTCACTTTTCCCCCCATTATCCTCTTTATGTTCAGGAGCTGTTTTCACGGGTTCACAGCACATTTACACTATTTACACATTATATGTGATAGATCCCCCCGGTGTGCCACTTAATATTCTGTATGTAAATTTACCTGCTGCCGAAAATAGTGCTTCCAATGACTTCGCTGGCTGCAGAGATCCTGCAGGAGCGTGAGAAAGCATGTTCTATGTGTTACTGTATGTATCTCTCATATAAGCAATTTGTCTGTGTTACTGTATGTATCATGTTGTCTGTGTTACTGTATGTATCTCACATGTAAGCATGTTCTATGTGTTACTGTATGTATCTCACATGTAAGCATGTTGTCTGTGGTACTGTATGTATCTCACATGTAACTATATGTATCTTACATGTAAGCATATTGTGTGTGTTGCTGTATGTATCTCACATGTAAGCATATTGTGTGTGTTGCTGTGTGTATCTCACATGTAAGCATATTGTGTGTGTCACTGTATGTATCTCTCATGTAAGCATATTGTGTGTGTTGCTGTGTGTATCTCACATGTAAGCATATTGTGTGTGTCACTGTATGTATCTCACATGTAAGCATATTGTGTGTGTTGCTGTATGTATCTCACATGTAAGCATATTGTGTATGTTGCTGTATGTATCTCACATGTAAGCATATTGTGTGTGTCGCTGTATGTATCTCTCATATAAGCATGTTGTCTGTGTTACTGTATGTATCTCACATGTAAGCATGTTGTGTGTGTTACTGTATGTATCTCACATGTAAGCATGTTGTGTGTGTTACTGTATGTATCTCACATGTAAGCATATTGTGTGTGTTGCTGTATGTATCTCACATGTAAGCATATTGTATGTGTTGCTGTATGTATCTCACATGTAAGCATGTTGTGTGTTACTGTATGTATCTCACATGTAAGCATATTGTGTGTGTTGCTGTATGTATCTCACATGTAAGCATATTGTGTGTGTTGCTGTATGTATCTCACATGTAAGCATGTTGTGTGTGTTACTGTATGTATCTCACATGTAAGCATATTGTCTGTGTTACTGTATGTATCTCTCATATAAGCATGTTGTCTGTGTTACTGTATGTATCTCACATGTAAGCATGTTGTGTGTGTTACTGTATGTATCTCACATGTAAGCATGTTGTGTGTGTTACTGTATGTATCTCACATGTAAGCATATTGTCTGTGTTACTGTATGTATCTCACATGTAAGCATATTGTGTGTGTTGCTGTATGTATCTCACATGTAAGCATATTGTATGTGTTGCTGTATGTATCTCACATGTAAGCATATTGTGTGTGTTGCTGTATGTATCTCACATGTAAGCATGTTGTCTGTGTTACTGTATGTATCTCACATGTAAGCATATTGTATGTGTTGCTGTATGTATCTCACATGTAAGCATGTTGTCTGTGTTACTGTATGTATCTCACATGTAAGCATATTGTGTGTGTTGCTGTATGTATCTCACATGTAAGCATGTTGTCTGTGTTACTGTATGTATCTCACGTGTAAGCATGTTGTCTGTGGTACTGTATGTATCTCACATGTAAGTATATTTTGTGTGTTACTGTATGTATCTCACATATGAGCATATTGTGTGTGTTGCTGTATGTATCTCACATGTAAGCATATTGTGTGTGTTGCTGTATGTATCTCACATGTGAGCATATTGTGTGTGTTGCTGTATGTATCTCACATGTAAGCATATTGTGTGTGTTGCTGTATGTATCTCACATGTGAGCATATTGTGTGTGTTGCTGTATGTATCTCACATGTGAGCATATTGTGTGTGTTGCTGTATGTATCTCACATGTAAGCATATTGTGTGTTACTGTATGTATCTCACATGTAAGCATATTGTGTGTGTTACTGTATGTATCTCACATGTGAGCATATTGTGTGTGTTACTGTATGTATCTCACATGTAAGCATGTTGTGTGTGTTACTGTATGTATCTCACATGTAAGCATATTGTGTGTGTTGCTGTATGTATCTCACATGTGAGCATATTGTGTGTGTTGCTGTATGTATCTCACATGTAAGCATATTGTGTGTGTCGCTGTATGTATCTCACATGTAAGCATGTTCTATGTGTTACTGTATGTATCTCACATGTAAGCATGTTGTCTGTGGTACTGTATGTATCTCACATGTAACTATATGTATCTTACATGTAAGCATATTGTGTGTGTTGCTGTATGTATCTCACATGTAAGCATATTGTGTGTGTTGCTGTGTGTATCTCACATGTAAGCATATTGTGTGTGTCACTGTATGTATCTCTCATGTAAGCATATTGTGTGTGTTGCTGTATGTATCTCACATGTAAGCATATTGTGTATGTTGCTGTATGTATCTCACATGTAAGCATATTGTGTGTGTCGCTGTATGTATCTCTCATATAAGCATGTTGTCTGTGTTACTGTATGTATCTCACATGTAAGCATGTTGTGTGTGTTACTGTATGTATCTCACATGTAAGCATGTTGTGTGTGTTACTGTATGTATCTCACATGTAAGCATATTGTGTGTGTTGCTGTATGTATCTCACATGTAAGCATATTGTATGTGTTGCTGTATGTATCTCACATGTAAGCATGTTGTGTGTTACTGTATGTATCTCACATGTAAGCATATTGTGTGTGTTGCTGTATGTATCTCACATGTAAGCATATTGTGTGTGTTGCTGTATGTATCTCACATGTAAGCATGTTGTGTGTGTTACTGTATGTATCTCACATGTAAGCATATTGTCTGTGTTACTGTATGTATCTCTCATATAAGCATGTTGTCTGTGTTACTGTATGTATCTCACATGTAAGCATGTTGTGTGTGTTACTGTATGTATCTCACATGTAAGCATGTTGTGTGTGTTACTGTATGTATCTCACATGTAAGCATATTGTCTGTGTTACTGTATGTATCTCACATGTAAGCATATTGTGTGTGTTGCTGTATGTATCTCACATGTAAGCATATTGTGTGTGTTGCTGTATGTATCTCACATGTAAGCATATTGTGTGTGTTGCTGTATGTATCTCACATGTAAGCATATTGTGTGTGTTGCTGTATGTATCTCACATGTAAGCATGTTGTGTGTGTTACTGTATGTATCTCACATGTAAGCATATTGTCTGTGTTACTGTATGTATCTCTCATATAAGCATGTTGTCTGTGTTACTGTATGTATCTCACATGTAAGCATGTTGTGTGTGTTACTGTATGTATCTCACATGTAAGCATGTTGTGTGTGTTACTGTATGTATCTCACATGTAAGCATATTGTCTGTGTTACTGTATGTATCTCACATGTAAGCATATTGTGTGTGTTGCTGTATGTATCTCACATGTAAGCATATTGTGTGTGTTGCTGTATGTATCTCACATGTAAGCATGTTGTCTGTGTTACTGTATGTATCTCACATGTAAGCATATTGTATGTGTTGCTGTATGTATCTCACATGTAAGCATGTTGTCTGTGTTACTGTATGTATCTCACATGTAAGCATATTGTGTGTGTTGCTGTATGTATCTCACATGTAAGCATGTTGTCTGTGTTACTGTATGTATCTCACGTGTAAGCATGTTGTCTGTGGTACTGTATGTATCTCACATGTAAGTATATTTTGTGTGTTACTGTATGTATCTCACATATGAGCATATTGTGTGTGTTGCTGTATGTATCTCACATGTAAGCATATTGTGTGTGTTGCTGTATGTATCTCACATGTGAGCATATTGTGTGTGTTGCTGTATGTATCTCACATGTAAGCATATTGTGTGTGTTGCTGTATGTATCTCACATGTGAGCATATTGTGTGTGTTGCTGTATGTATCTCACATGTGAGCATATTGTGTGTGTTGCTGTATGTATCTCACATGTAAGCATATTGTGTGTTACTGTATGTATCTCACATGTAAGCATATTGTGTGTGTTACTGTATGTATCTCACATGTGAGCATATTGTGTGTGTTACTGTATGTATCTCACATGTAAGCATGTTGTGTGTGTTACTGTATGTATCTCACATGTAAGCATATTGTGTGTGTTGCTGTATGTATCTCACATGTGAGCATATTGTGTGTGTTGCTGTATGTATCTCACATGTGAGCATATTGTGTGTGTTGCTGTATGTATCTCACATGTAAGCATGTTGTGTGTGTTACTGTATGTATCTCACATGTAAGCATATTGTGTGTGTTACTGTATGTATCTCACATGTGAGCATATTGTGTGTGTTGCTGTATGTATCTCACATGTAAGCGTGTTGTGTATGTCGCTGTATGTATCTCACATGTAAGCATATTGTGTGTGTTAATGTATGTATCTCACATGTAAGCATGTTGTGTGTGTCACTGTATGTATCTCACATGTAAGCATGTTGTGTGTGTTACTGTATGTATCTCACATGTGAGCATATTGTGTGTGTTGCTGTATGTATCTCACATGTAAGCATATTGTGTGTGTTGCTGTATGTATCTCACATGTGAGCGTGTTGTGTGTGTTAATGTATGTATCTCACATGTAAGCATGTTGTGTGTGTCACTGTATGTATCTCACATGTAAGCATGTTGTGTGTGTTAATGTATGTATCTCACATGTAAACATATTGGGTGTGTTACTGTATGTATCTCACATGTGAGCATATTGTGTATATTGCTGTATATATCTCACATGTGAGCATATTGTGAGTGTTGCTGCATGTACAGTGGAGGAATTAATTATTTGACCCCTCACTGATTTTGTAAGTTTGTCCAATGACAAAGAAATGAAAAGTCTCAGAACAGTATCATTTCAATGGTAGGTTTATTTTAACAGTGGCAGATAGCACATCCAAAGGAAAATCGAAAACATAACCTTAACCTGCCTGGCGTTCTATTAAGATCGCCAGGCAGGCTGCGGGAGGGTTTTTTTCTAATAAAAAAAAAACTATTTCATGCAGCCAACTGAAAGTTGGCTGCATGAAAGCCCACTAGAGGGCGCTCTGGAGGCGTTCTTCCGATCGCCTCCGGCGCCCAGAATAAACAAGGAAGGCCGCAATGAGCAGCCTTCCTTGTTTTGCTTACATCGTCGCCATAGCGACGAGCGGAGTGACGTCATCAACGTCAGCCGACGTCCTGACGTCAGCCGACGTCCTGACGTCAGCCGCCTCCGATCCAGCCCTTAGCGCTGTCCGGAACTTTTTGTTCCGGCTACGCTGGGTTCAGGCGGCTGGGGGGAGCCTCTTTCGCCGCTGATCGCGGTGGATCGCCGCAGAGCGGCGGCGATCAGGCAGCACACGCGGCTGGCAAAGTGCCGGCTGCGTGTGCTGCTTTTTATTTGAGCCAAATCGGCCCAGCAGGGCCTGAGCGGCAGGCTCCGGCGGTACTGGACGAGCTGAGCTCGTCCAGACCGCCCAGCAGGTTAAATAAAAGATAGCAACTGATTTGCATTTCATTGAGTGAAATAAGTTTTTGAACCCTCTAACAATAAAAGACTTAATACTTAGTGGAAAAACCCTTGTTTGCAAGCACAGAGGTCAAACGTTTCTTGTAATTGATGACCAAGTTTGCACACATTTTAGGAGGAATGTTGGTCCACTCCTCTTTGCAGATCATCTCTAAATCCCTAAGGTTTCGAGGCTGTCTCTGTGCAACTCTGAGCTTGAGCTCCCTCCATAGGTTTTCTATTGGATTAAGGTCCGGAGACTGACTAGGCCACTCCATGACCTTAATGTGCTTCTTCTTGAGCCACTCCTTTGTTGCCTTTGCTGTATGTTTTGGGTCATTGTCGTGCTGGAACACCCATCCACGACCCATTTTCAGTTTTCTGGCAGAGGGAAGGAGGTTGTCGTTCAGTATTTCACGATACATGGCTCCATCCATTTTCCCGTTAATGCGATTAAGGGCTCTTTTCCACTATGAAATGCAATCGCGATTGCGATCGCGATTCCGATCGCAATCGCGTTTCAATTTCCACCATGCGATTGCGATTGAGCTACTATACTCATTATAGTCCAGCTTAATCGCATACAAAATGCGGCAGGACGAGGATTGCGCTTTGACCAAAATCGCATCGCAATCGGATCGCACTAATGGAAATTGCTGCTGCAGTTTCCATTAGTTTAATGTACCTTGCGATTTGCGATCAGAAGCAAATCGCAAATCGCAGGCTAGTGGAAAAAGGCCCTAAGTTGTCCTGTGCCCTTAGCAGAAAAACACCCCCAAAGCAAAATGTTTCCACCTCCATGCTTGACGGTGGGGACGGTGTTTTGGGGGTCATAGGCAGCATTTTTCTTCCTCCAAACACAGCGAGTTGAGTTAATGCCAAAGAGCTCTATTTTGGTCTCATCAGACCACAGCACCTTCTCCCAGTCACTCACAGAATCATTCAGGTGTTCATTGGCAAACTTCAGACGGGCCTGCACATGTGCCTTCTTGAGCAGGGGGACCTTGCGAGCCCTGCAGGATTTTAATCCATTGCGGTGTAATGTGTTTCCAATGGTTTTCTTGGTGACTGTGGTCCCTGCTAATTTGAGGTCATTCACTAACTCCTCCCGTGTAGTTCTAGGATGCTTTTTCACCTTTCTCAGAACCATTGACACCCCACGAGGTGAGATCTTGCGTGGAGCCCCAGAGCGAGGTCGATTGATGGTCATTTTGTGCTCCTTCCATTTTCGAACAATCGCACCAACAGTTGTCACCTTCTCTCCCAGCTTCTTGCTAATGCTTTTGTAGCCCATTCCAGCCTTGTGCAGGTCTACAATTTTGTCTCTGACATCCTTGGACAGCTCTTTGGTCTTTCCCATGTTGGAGAGTTTGGAGTCTGCTTGATTGATTGATTCTGTAGACAGTTGTCTTTTATACAGGTGACTAGTTAAGACAGGTGTCCTAAATGAGGGTGACTAATTGAGTAGAAGTGTCTAACCACTCTGTGGGAGCCAGAACTCTTAATGGTTGGTAGGGGTTCAAAAACTTATTTCACTCAATGAAATGCAAATCAGTTGCTATCTTTTATTTAAGGTTATTTTTTCGATTTTCCTTTGGATGTGCTATCTGCCACTGTTAAAATAAACCTACCATTGAAATGATACTGTTCTGAGACTTCATTTCTTTGTCATTGGACAAACTTACAAAATCAGTGAGGGGTCAAATAATTATTTCCTCCACTGTATCTCACATGTAAGCATATTGTGTGTGTTACTGTATGTATCTCACATGTAAGCATATTGTGTGTGTTACTGTATGTATCTCACATGTAAGCATATTGTGTGTGTTACTGTATGTATCTCACATGTAAGCGTGTTGTGTGTGTTACTGTATGTATCTCACATGTGAGCATATTGTGTGTGTTACTGTATGTATCTCACATGTAAGCATATTGTGTGTGTTACTGTATGTATCTCACATGTAAGCGTGTTGTGTGTGTTACTGTATGTATCTCACATGTAAGCATATTGTGTGTGTCGCTGTATGTATCTCACATGTAAGCGTGTTGTGTGTGTTACTGTATGTATCTCACATGTAAGCATATTGTGTGTGTTACTATATGTATTTCACATGTAAGCCTGTTGTCTGTATCACTGTATGTATCTCACATGTAAGCATGTTGTGTGTGTTGCTGTATGTATCTCACATGTAAGCATATTGTATGTGTTGCTGTATGTATCTCACATGTAAGCATATTGTGTGTGTTGCTGTGTGTATCTCACATGTAAGCATATTGTGTGTGTTACTGTATGTATCTCACATGTAAGCATATTGTGTGTGTTGCTGTGTGTATCTCACATGTAAGCATATTGTGTGTGTTACTGTATGTATCTCACATGTAAGCATATTGTGTGTGTTACTGTATGTATCTCACATGTAAGCATATTGTGTGTTACTGTATGTATCTCACATGTGAGCATATTGTGTGTGTTGCTGTATGTATCTCACATGTGAGCATATTGTGTGTGTTACTGTATGTATCTCACATGTAAGCATATTGTGTGTGTTACTGTATGTATCTCACATGTAAGCATATTGTGTGTGTTACTGTATGTATCTCACATGTAAGCGTGTTGTGTGTGTTACTGTATGTATCTCACATGTAAGCATATTGTGTGTGTTACTATATGTATTTCACATGTAAGCCTGTTGTCTGTATCACTGTATGTATCTCACATGTAAGCATGTTGTGTGTGTTGCTGTATGTATCTCACATGTAAGCATATTGTATGTGTTGCTGTATGTATCTCACATGTAAGCATATTGTGTGTGTTACTGTATGTATCTCACATGTAAGCATGTTGTCTGTGTTGCTGTATGTATCTCACATGTAAGCATATTGGGTGTGTTGCTGTATGTATCTCACATGTAAGCATGTTGTCTGTGTTACTGTATGTATCTCACATGTGAACGTGTTGTCTGTGTTGCTGTATGTATCTCACATGTGAGCATATTGTGTGTGTTGCTGTATGTATCTAACATGTAAGCATATTGTGTGTGTTACTGTATGTATCTCACATGTAAGCGTGTTGTGTATGTCACTGTATGTATCTCACATGTAAGCCTGTTTGTGTTACTGTATGTATCTCACATGTAAGCATATTGTCTGTGTTGCTGTATGTATCTCACATGTAAGCATGTTGTGTGTGTTACTGTATGTATCTCACATGTAAGCATATTGTGTGTGTTGCTGTATGTATCTCACATGTGAGCGTGTTGTCTGTGTTGCTGTATGTATCTCACATGTGAGCATATTGTGTGTGTTGCTGTATGTATCTAACATGTAAGCATATTGTGTGTGTTGCTGTATGTATCTCACATGTAAGCATATTGTGTGTGTTACTGTATGTATCTCACATGTAAGCGTGTTGTGTGTGTTACTGTATGTATCTCACATGTAAGCCTGTTGTCTGTGTTATTGTATGTATCTCACATGTAAGCATATTGTGTGTGTTACTACATGTATCTCACATGTAAGCGTGTTGTGTGTGTTACTGTAAGTATCTCACATGTAAGCATATTGTCTGTATCACTGTATGTATCTCACATGTAAGCATATTGTCTGTATCACTGTATGTATCTTACATGTAAGCATATTGTGTGTGTCGCTGTATGTATCTCACATGTAAGCGTGTTGTGTGTGTTGCTGTATGTATCTCACATGTAAGCCTGTTGTCTGTGTTACTGTATGTATCTCACATGTAAGCATATTGTGTGTGTTACTGTATGTATCTCACATGTAAGCGCGTTGTGTGTGTTGCTGTATGTATCTCACATGTAAGCATATTGTGTGTGTTACTGTATGTATCTCACATGTAAGCGTGTTGTGTGTGTCGCTGTATGTATCTCACATGTAAGCATATTGTGTGTGTTACTGTATGTATCTCACATGTAAGCATATTGTGTGTGTTACTGTATGTATCTCACATGTAAGCATATTGTGTGTGTTACTGTATGTATCTCACATGTAAGCGCGTTGTGTGTGTTGCTGTATGTATCTCACATGTAAGCATATTGTGTGTGTTACTGTATGTATCTCACATGTAAGCGTGTTGTGTGTGTCGCTGTATGTATCTCACATGTAAGCATATTGTGTGTGTTGCTGTATGTATCTCACATGTAAGCATGTTGTCTGTGTTGCTGTATGTATCTCACATGTAAGCATATTGTCTGTATCACTGTATGTATCTTACATGTAAGCATATTGTGTGTGTCGCTGTATGTATCTCACATGTAAGCATATTGTGTGTGTTACTGTATGTATCTCACATGTAAGCATATTGTGTGTGTTACTGTATGTATCTCACATGTAAGCATATTGTGTGTGTTACTGTATGTATCTCACATGTGAGCATATTGTGTGTGTTGCTGTATGTATCTCACATGTAAGCATATTGTGTGTGTTACTGTATGTATCTCACATGTAAGCATATTGTGTGTGTTACTGTATGTATCTCACATGTAAGCATATTGTGTGTGTTACTGTATGTATCTCACATGTAAGCGTGTTGTGTGTGTCGCTGTATGTATCTCACATGTAAGCATATTGTGTGTGTTACTGTATGTATCTCACATGTAAGCATATTGTCTGTGTTACTGTATGTATCTCACATGTAAGCATATTGTGTGTGTTACTGTATGTATCTCACATGTAAGCATGTTGTGTGTGTTGCTGTATGTATCTCACATGTAAGCATATTGTATGTGTTGCTGTATGTATCTCACATGTAAGCATATTGTGTGTGTTACTGTATGTATCTCACATGTAAGCATGTTGTGTATGTCACTGTATGTATCTCACATGTAAGCCTGTTGTCTGTGTTTCTGTATGTATCTCTCATATAAGCATGTTGTCTGTGTTACTGTATGTATCTCACATGTAAGCATATTGTGTGTGTTACTGTATGTATCTCACATGTAAGCATGTTGTGTGTGTTGCTGTATGTATCTCACATGTAAGCATATTGTGTGTGTTGCTGTATGTATCTCACATGTAAGCCTGTTGTCTGTGTTGCTGTATGTATCTCACATGTAAGCATATTGTGTGTGTTACTTTATGTATCTCACATGTAAGCATATTGTGTGTGTTACTGTATGTATCTCACATGTAAGCATATTGTGTGTGTTACTGTATGTATCTCACATGTAAGCATATTGTGTGTGTTGCTGTATGTATCTCACATGTAAGCATGTTGTCTGTGTTGCTGTATATATCTCACATGTGAGCATATTGTGTATATTGCTGTATATATCTCACATGTGAGCATATTGTGTATATTGCTGTATGTATCTCACATGTAAGCATATTGTGAGTGTTGCTGCATGTATCTCACATGTAAGCATATTGTGGTTGTTACTGTATGTATCTCACATGTAAGCATATTGTGTGTGTTGCTGTATGTATCTCACATGTAAGCATGTTGTGTGTGTTACTGTATGTATCTCACATGTGAGCGTGTTGTCTGTGTTGCTGTATGTATCTCACATGTAAGCATATTGTGTGTCTTACTTTATGTATCTCACATGTAAGCATGTTGTGTGTGTTGCTGTATGTATCTCACATGTAAGCATATTGTGTGTGTTACTGTATGTATCTCACATGTAAGCATATTGTGTGTGTTACTGTATGTATCTCACATGTAAGCATATTGTGTGTGTTGCTGTATGTATCTCACATGTGAGCATATTGTGTGTGTTACTGTATGTATCTCACATGTAAGCATGTTGTCTGTGTTGCTGTATGTATCTCACATGTAAGCATATTGTGTGTGTTGCTGTATGTATCTCACATGTAAGCATGTTGTCTGTGTTACTGTATGTATCTCACATGTGAGCATATTGTGTATATTGCTGTATATATCTCACATGTGAGCATATTGTGAGTGTTGCTGCATGTATCTCACATGTAAGCATATTGTGTGTGTTACTGTATGTATCTCACATGTGAACGTGTTGTCTGTGTTGCTGTATGTATCTCACATGTGAGCATATTGTGTGTGTTGCTGTATGTATCTAACATGTAAGCATATTGTGTGTGTTACTGTATGTATCTCACATGTAAGCGTGTTGTGTATGTCACTGTATGTATCTCACATGTAAGCCTGTTTGTGTTACTGTATGTATCTCACATGTAAGCATATTGTCTGTGTTGCTGTATGTATCTCACATGTAAGCATGTTGTGTGTGTTACTGTATGTATCTCACATGTAAGCATATTGTGTGTGTTGCTGTATGTATCTCACATGTGAGCGTGTTGTCTGTGTTGCTGTATGTATCTCACATGTGAGCATATTGTGTGTGTTGCTGTATGTATCTAACATGTAAGCATATTGTGTGTGTTGCTGTATGTATCTCACATGTAAGCATATTGTGTGTGTTACTGTATGTATCTCACATGTAAGCATATTGTGTGTGTCGCTGTATGTATCTCACATGTAAGCGTGTTGTGTGTGTTACTGTATGTATCTCACATGTAAGCCTGTTGTCTGTGTTATTGTATGTATCTCACATGTAAGCATATTGTGTGTGTTACTACATGTATCTCACATGTAAGCGTGTTGTGTGTGTTACTGTAAGTATCTCACATGTAAGCATATTGTCTGTATCACTGTATGTATCTCACATGTAAGCATATTGTCTGTATCACTGTATGTATCTTACATGTAAGCATATTGTGTGTGTCGCTGTATGTATCTCACATGTAAGCGTGTTGTGTGTGTTGCTGTATGTATCTCACATGTAAGCCTGTTGTCTGTGTTACTGTATGTATCTCACATGTAAGCATATTGTGTGTGTTACTGTATGTATCTCACATGTAAGCGCGTTGTGTGTGTTGCTGTATGTATCTCACATGTAAGCATATTGTGTGTGTTACTGTATGTATCTCACATGTAAGCGTGTTGTGTGTGTCGCTGTATGTATCTCACATGTAAGCATATTGTGTGTGTCGCTGTATGTATCTCACATGTAAGCATATTGTGTGTGTTACTGTATGTATCTCACATGTAAGCATATTGTGTGTGTTTCTGTATGTATCTCATATGTAAGCATATTGTGTGTGTTACTGTATGTATCTCACATGTAAGCGTATTGTGTGTGTTTCTGTATGTATCTCACATGTAAGCATATTGTGTGTGTTACTGTATGTATCTCACATGTAAGCGTGTTGTGTGTGTTGCTGTATGTATCTCACATGTAAGCATATTGTGTGTGTTACTGTATGTATCTCACATGTAAGCGTGTTGTGTGTGTTGCTGTATGTATCTATGTTACTCTGTGTATCTGAATATATCTATCTTGAATTATCAGGGAAGTCTGAGCCTCGGGGCGTGCAGCCATGTTACAGTATCAAACATCTGTGTAAATTATTTAGTCATTTTCCCTTTTTAGTAATTATATTTTTTCCCTCTCGGTTTCCGTGGTTGTGGCTGTTTTTTCCTACTGTTGTGTTTCAGTTACTAAGACCTAGTCCACATTATATGCTTTGCCGTGCGTATTTCGGCAACACGTATACAGACCGACACGCAAGATCGTCAGAAGTGCATAGACTGCACCGTCTGAGGATCACAGTACGGGGTTGATTCACTAACGTGTGATAACTACTATCACAGCAGTTATCACGTGATCTGCTGCGCACAGAGGTTTGCATGCACACAGCGTTACTTCGCGTGTTAAGCAAAAGTTTGCACGCAATCACATGCAGTTTTCACATAAATACTGCACGTGATCGGACGCAAACATACGCTTATCATGTAAGTAATGTTGTGCATGCGCAAACCTCTGCGCGCAACAGATCACGTGATAACTGCTGTGATAGCAGTTTTCACACTTTAGTGAATAAACCGCTACATGTGCTGCGCGATCGCACAGCTGCACGCATTTTTTGGGCAAAATGCACTGCTGACCCATTCACTCTAGTGAACAGAATCAGCAATGGAACGCATGAAAGCGCAGCAAGCGTGTGTCACTTCCTGCTGGGCCCGATGCCAGATGGGGAATACCACGTAGTTACGCAGTATTCTTGAAGGCCTGCTTTTGGTGGTGTGGCTGCCGCACCGCCAGTTTGTAGTGTGAAACCGGCCTTAAAGGACACCTTAGTGCTAATCGAAATGACAAACTGGCGCCCTGTGTGTGTGGGGGGAGGTGCGCTGAGGTTTACCACCCCTCCCGTGGCCTGGCGCCAGTCTCCATTTGGCCACTATGCCTCCCGTTCTGTGTTTGCTCTCAGAGGCTGGCGCTCACAGTGCTATTTAATATCAAAACAGATCACACCCTAATTGCTTGATAGGTCTATTGTCACCTTGGGTCCGTTTTTCAGGTCGTCCCCCAGCACGTTCGCTGTGTACAAGAACCCTTTCCACTTTGCAGATCTCTTCTATACAAGTTAACCTCAATAAAAAGGCTTATGATAGTGTAATACTGTTTCTTTAATAAAAAGTATAAAATTACATTGCACTTACAATATTCTAGTTAAAAAGTAGCGTAGAGTTTGCCACGGGCTCTCCCCCGTTTAGTGGCTGTCTGGCATAGATGTCACCAGAAGCTGATGGAGTGCTAACCACCGCGCTCGGTCGTCCACGTACTCCTTCGCCGCAGGTCACGCCATCACCCACGTGTAGTCCACTCTCATTCTGTGCTTCCTGGTTGGTGGGGTTGCCGCCCATTGCGCAGTATGTCCTCTGGGGCTGGCTGTGACTGCGCTCGCTGAGGGCCAAGTCTGCAGTGTACGCTTACGCAGGCGCGAGGACATACCCGGCGTAGGACAGAGGACATACTGCGCATGCGTAGAGCAGTATGCCTGGGTCAAAGGTCGCCAACCAGAAAGCACAGAACTGGAGGCGTAGCGGGCGAACGGAGACTGGCGCCAGGCCACAGGAGGGGTGGTAAGCCTCAGCGACACCTTCCCACATACACACAGGGCAGCAGTTTGTCATTTCCATTAGCACTAAGGTATCCTTTAAGCCAATTTAAAAAGGCAAGTGTATGAACTGTGCACTGGTGAGGTGTAGTGTCACAGAGATTGTACAATCAGATTGTAATCTGTGTGGCCAGCAGGATCTAGGCCGTGATCAGGAAGCATAGCACCGCGTATCTGCAGCCGTCATATGAATATAAATGACAGCAGAATAAAGCAGGAGGCTTAATCAATGGTTGTTTTAATTAATCATGCACTTTCCCCGCATACATCCCGCCGGCTCTCAACTTATTCCTCAATAACAAATTGATTTCTCACTTAGGAGTGATTGATTAATTGACTTCCGGATAAGTCACTTAATTTGGGCGTGAAGTTCCAACGACTTCGGCTCAGCGATGGTACAGCTGCAACGCTGCGAGATAAGAGAGGAGTTCATTCCTGAAACACGAACGCAACATGCAAACGATCCTTAACCCTCCACACACACCAATCATCAACCCTCCACACACACCAATCCTTAACCCTCCACACACACCAATCCTTAACCCTCCGCACACACCAATCCTTAACCCTCCGCACACACCAATCCTTAACCCTCCACACACACCAATCCTTAACCCTCCACACACACCAATCATCAACCCTCCACACACACCAATCATCAACCCTCCACACACACCAATCCTTAACCCTCCACACACACCAATCCTTAACCCTCCACACACACCAATCCTTAACCCTCCACACACACCAATCCTTAACCCTCCACACACACCAATCATCAACCCTCCACACACACCAATCCTTAACCCTCCGCACACACCAATCCTTAACCCTCCACACACACCAATCATCAACCCTCCACACACACCAATCATCAACCCTCCACACACACCAATCCTTAACCCTCCACACACACCAATCCTTAACCCTCCACACACACCAATCCTTAACCCTCCACACACACCAATCCTTAACCCTCCACACACACCAATCATCAACCCTCCACACACACCAATCCTTAACCCTCCACACACACCAATCCTTAACCCTCCACACACACCAATCCTTAACCCTCCACACACACCAATCCTTAACCCTCCACACACACACCAATCCTTAACCCTCCACACACACCAATCCTTAACCCTCGGCACACACCAATCCTTAACCCTCCACACACACCAATCCTTAACCCTCCACACACACCAATCCTTAACCCTCCACACACACCAATCCTTAACCCTCCACACACACCAATCCTTAACCCTCGGCACACACCAATCCTTAACCCTCCACACACACCAATCCTTAACCCTCCACACACACCAATCATCAACCCTCCACACACACCAATCCTTAACCCTCCACACACACCAATCATTAACCCTCCACACACACCAATCCTTAACCCTCCACACACACCAATCATCAACCCTCCACACACACCAATCCTTAACCCTCCACACACACCAATCCTTAACCCTACACACACCAATCCTTAACCCTCCACACACACCAATCCTTAACCCTCCACACACACCAATCCTTAACCCTCCACACACACCAATCCTTAACCCTCGGCGCACACCAATCCTTAACCCTCCACACACACCAATCCTTAACCCTCGGCGCACACCAATCCTTAACCCTCCACACACACCAATCCTTAACCCTCGGCGCACACCAATCCTTAACCCTCCACACACACCAATCCTTAACCCTCCACACACACCAATCCTTAACCCTCCACACACACCAATCCTTAACCCTCCACACACCAATCCTTAACCCTCCACACACCAATCCTTAACCCTCCATACACACCAATCTTTAACCCCCACACACACCAATCCTTAACCCTCCACACACACCAATCCTTAACCCTCGGCACACACCAATCCTTAACCCTCCGCACACACCAATCCTTAACCCTCCACACACACCAATCCTTAACCCTCCACACACACCAATCCTTAACCCTCCACACACACCAATCCTTAACCCTCCACACACACCAATCCTTAACCCTCGGCACACACCAATCCTTAACCCTCCACACACACCAATCCTTAACCCTCCACACACACCAATCCTTAACCCTCGGCACACACACCAATCCTTAACCCTCCACACACACCAATCCTTAACCCTCCACACACACCAATCCTTAACCCTCCACACACCAATCCTTAACCCTCCACACACACCAATCCTTAACCCTTGGCACACACACCAATCCTTAACCCTCGGCACACACCAATACTTAACCCTCCACACACACCAATCCTTAACCCTCCACACACACCAATCCTTAACCCTTGGCACACACACCAATCCTTAACCCTCGGCACACACCAATACTTAACCATCCACACACACCAATCCTTAACCCTCCACACACCAATCCTTAACCCTCCACACACACCAATCCTTAACCCTCGGCACACACCAATCATTAACCCTCCACACACACCAATCCTTAACCCTCCACACACACCAATCATCAACCCTCGGCACACACCAATCCTTAACCCTCCACACACCAATCCTTAACCCTCCACACACACCAATCCTTAACCCTCGGCACACACACCAATCCTTAACCCTCGGCACACACCAATACTTAACCCTCCACACACACCAATCCTTAACCCTCCACACACACCAATCCTTAACCCTTGGCACACACACCAATCCTTAACCCTCCACACACACCAATCCTTAACCCTCCACACACACCAATCCTTAACCCTCCACACACCAATCCTTAACCCTCCACACACACCAATCCTTAACCCTCGGCACACACACCAATCCTTAACCCTCGGCACACACACCAATCCTTAACCCTCCACACACACCAATCCTTAACCCTCCACACACACCAATCCTTAACCCTCCACACACCAATCCTTAACCCTCCACACACACCAATCCTTAACCCTCGGCACACACACCAATCCTTAACCCTCGGCACACACCAATACTTAACCCTCCACACACACCAATCCTTAACCCTCCACACACACCAATCCTTAACCCTCCACACACACCAATCCTTAACCCTTGGCACACACACCAATCCTTAACCCTCGGCACACACCAATACTTAACCCTCCACACACACCAATCCTTAACCCTCCACACACCAATCCTTAACCCTCCACACACACCAATCCTTAACCCTCGGCACACACCAATCATTAACCCTCCACACACACCAATCCTTAACCCTCCACACACACCAATCATCAACCCTCGGCACACACCAATCCTTATCCCTCCACACACCAATCCTTAACCCTCCACACACACCAATCCTTAACCCTCGGCACACACACCAATCCTTAACCCTCGGCACACACCAATACTTAACCCTCCACACACACCAATCCTTAACCCTCCACACACACCAATCCTTAACCCTCCACACACACCAATCCTTAACCCTTGGCACACACACCAATCCTTAACCCTCCACACACACCAATCCTTAACCCTCCACACACACCAATCCTTAACCCTCCACACACCAATCCTTAACCCTCCACACACACCAATCCTTAACCCTCGGCACACACACCAATCCTTAACCCTCGGCACACACCAATACTTAACCCTCCACACACACCAATCCTTAACCCTCCACACACACCAATCCTTAACCCTCCACACACACCAATCCTTAACCCTTGGCACACACACCAATCCTTAACCCTCCACACACACCAATCCTTAACCCTCCACACACACCAATCCTTAACCCTCCACACACACCAATCCTTAACCCTTGGCACACACCAATCCTTAACCCTCGGCACACACCAATCCTTAACCCTCCACACACACCAATCCTTAACCCTCGGCACACACCAATCCTTAACCCTCCACACACACCAATCATTAACCCTCCACACACACCAATCCTTAACCCTCCACACACACCAATCCTTAACCCTCCACACGCACCAATCCTTAACCCTCCACACACACCAATCCTTAACCCTCGGCACACACCAATCCTTAACCCTCCACACGCACCAATCCTTAACCCTCCACACACACCAATCCTTAACCCTCGGCACACACCAATCCTTAACCCTCCACACGCACCAATCCTTAACCCTCCACACACACCAATCCTTAACCCTCCACACATACCAATCCTTAACCCTTGGCACACACCAATCCTTAACCCTCGGCACACACCAATACTTAACCCTCCACACACAACAATCCTTAACCCTCCACACACACCAATCCTTAACCCTCCACACACACCAATCCTTAACCCTCCACACACACCAATCCTTAACCCTTGGCACACACACCAATCCTTAACCCTCCACACACACCAATCCTTAACCCTCCACACACACCAATCCTTAACCCTCCACACACACCAATCCTTAACCCTTGGCACACACACCAATCCTTAACCCTCCACACACACCAATCCTTAACCCTCCACACACACCAATCCTTAACCCTCCACACACACCAATCCTTAACCCTTGGCACACACCAATCCTTAACCCTCGGCACACACCAATCCTTAACCCTCCACACACACCAATCCTTAACCCTCGGCACACACCAATCCTTAACCCTCCACACACACCAATCATTAACCCTCCACACACACCAATCCTTAACCCTCCACACACACCAATCCTTAACCCTCCACACGCACCAATCCTTAACCCTCCACACACACCAATCCTTAACCCTCGGCACACACCAATCCTTAACCCTCCACACGCACCAATCCTTAACCCTCCACACACACCAATCCTTAACCCTCGGCACACACCAATCCTTAACCCTCCACACGCACCAATCCTTAACCCTCCACACACACCAATCCTTAACCCTCCACACATACCAATCCTTAACCCTTGGCACACACCAATCCTTAACCCTCGGCACACACCAATACTTAACCCTCCACACACACCAATCATTAACCCTCCACACACACCAATCCTTAACCCTCCACACACACCAATCCTTAACCCTTGGCACACACCAATCCTTAACCCTCGGCACACACCAATACTTAACCCTCCACACACACCAATCATTAACCCTCCACACACACCAATCATTAACCCTCCACACACACCAATCATTAACCCTCGGCACACACCAATCCTTTACCCTCCACACACACCAATCCTTAACCCTCCACACACACCAATCATTAACCCTCCACACACACCAATCCTTAACCCTCGGCACACACCAATCCTTAACCCTCCACACGCACCAATCCTTAACCCTCCACACACACACCAATCATTAACCCTCCACACACACCAATCCTTAACCCTCGGCACACACCAATCCTTAACCCTACACACACACCAATCCTTAACCCTCCACACACACCAATCCTTAACCCTCCACACACACCAATCATTAACCCTCCACACACACCAATCCTTAACCCTACACACACACCAATCATTAACCCTCCATACACACCAGTCATTAACCCTCCACACACACCAATCCTTAACCCTCGGCACACACCAATACTTAACCCTCCACACACACCAATCATTAACCCTCCACACACACCAATCATTAACCCTCCACACACACCAATCCTTAACCCTCGGCACACACCAATCCTTAACCCTCCACACGCACCAATCCTTAACCCTCCACACACACCAATCCTTAACCCTCCACACATACCAATCCTTAACCCTTGGCACACACCAATCCTTAACCCTCGGCACACACCAATACTTAACCCTCCACACACACCAATCATTAACCCTCCACACACACCAATCCTTAACCCTCCACACACACCAATCCTTAACCCTTGGCACACACCAATCCTTAACCCTCGGCACACACCAATACTTAACCCTCCACACACACCAATCATTAACCCTCCACACACACCAATCATTAACCCTCCACACACACCAATCATTAACCCTCGGCACACACCAATCCTTTACCCTCCACACACACCAATCCTTAACCCTCCACACACACCAATCATTAACCCTCCACACACACCAATCCTTAACCCTCCACACACACACCAATCCTTAACCCTCGGCACACACCAATACTTAACCCTCCACACACACCAATCATTAACCCTCCACACACACCAATCATTAACCCTCCACACACACCAATCCTTAACCCTCGGCACACACCAATCCTTAACCCTCCACACGCACCAATCCTTAACCCTCCACACACACCAATCATTAACCCTCCACACACACCAATCCTTAACCCTCGGCACACACCAATCCTTAACCCTCCACACACACCAATCATTAACCCTCCACACACACCAATCCTTAACCCTACACACACACACCAATCATTAACCCTCCATACACACCAGTCATTAACCCTCCACACACACCAATCCTTAACCCTACACACACACCAATCATTAACCCTCCATACACACCAATCATTAACCCTCCACACACACCAATCATTAACCCTCCACACACACCTATCCTTAACCCTTGGCACACACCAATCCTTAACCCTACACACACACCAATCCTTAACCCTCGGCTTACACCAATCATTAACCCTCCACACACACCAATCCTTAACCCTCCACACACACCAATCATTAACCCTCCACACACACCAATCATCAACCCTCCACACACACCAATCCTTAACCCTCCACACACACCAATCCTTAACCCTCCACACACACCAATCCTTAACCCTCGGCTTACACCAATCATTAACCCTCCACACACACCAATCATCAACCCTCCACACACACCAATCATTAACCCTCCACACACACCAATCCTTAACCCTCCACAAACACCAATCCTTAACCCTCGGCACACACCAATCCTTAACCCTACACATACACCAATCCTTAACCCTCCACACACATCAATCATTAACCCTCCACACACACCAATCCTTAACCCTTGGCACACACCAATCCTTAACCCTCGGCACACACCAATACTTAACCCTCCACACACACCAATCATTAACCCTCCACACACATCAATCATTAACCCTCCACACACACCAATCCTTAACCCTCGGCACACACCAATCCTTAACCCTCCACACACCAATTCTTAACCCTCCACACACACCAATCATTAACCCTCCACACACACCAATCCTTAACCCTCGGCACACACCAATCCTTAACCCTCCACACACACCAATCATTAACCCTCCACACACACCAATCCTTAACCCTACACACACACCAATCATTAACCCTCCATACACACCAATCATTAACCTTCCACACACACCAATCATTAACCCTCCACACACACCAATCATTAACCCTCCACACACACCTATCCTTAACCCTTGGCACACACCAATCCTTAACCCTACACACACACCAATCCTTAACCCTCGGCTTACACCAATCATTAACCCTCCACACACACCAATCCTTAACCCTCCACACACACCAATCATTAACCCTCCACACACACCAATCATCAACCCTCCACACACACCAATCCTTAACCCTCCACACACACCAATCCTTAACCCTCCACACACACCAATCCTTAACCCTCGGCTTACACCAATCATTAACCCTCCACACACACCAATCATCAACCCTCCACACACACCAATCATTAACCCTCCACACACACCAATCCTTAACCCTCCACAAACACCAATCCTTAACCCTCGGCACACACCAATCCTTAACCCTACACATACACCAATCCTTAACCCTCCACACACATCAATCATTAACCCTCCACACACACCAATCCTTAACCCTTGGCACACACCAATCCTTAACCCTCGGCACACACCAATACTTAACCCTCCACACACACCAATCATTAACCCTCCACACACATCAATCATTAACCCTCCACACACACCAATCCTTAACCCTCGGCACACACCAATCCTTAACCCTCCACACACCAATTCTTAACCCTCCACACACACCAATCATTAACCCTCCACACACACCAATCCTTAACCCTCGGCACACACCAATCCTTAACCCTCCACACACACCAATCATTAACCCTCCACACACACCAATCCTTAACCCTACACACACACCAATCATTAACCCTCCATACACACCAATCATTAACCTTCCACACACACCAATCATTAACCCTCCACACACACACACCAATCAGTAAGTGCTTGTTCCCACTATGTGAGCTTTGTGATTATTTTAAGTGCTGGCGATGTATAATAAGAATACGCTTTGAACGCTCTTGAGCAATGAATTCCAATGTGAGTGTTCTCACCTGAGTGATGAGCTTTCTTCCCAATCGCTAACCCGGGTCCTGCCCCATTTTCAGGCCAGAAACCCACTAGGAGCGATTTCTAATCCCTAGTGATTTGTAAAGCTCTGGCTAATACAATGCTATGGGGGGTATTTATAACATCACATCTCTCCAGTGAGATCACGCCCATAGCAATATATTAGCAAGAGCTTTCACATCACAAAGCGCTCAGAAAAGCGCCCCTAGTGGGTTTCTGGCCTGACTGTTTGCCCTTCAATGGAAGGTATAGGAAAATCGCTAATCGCTTTAAAAAACGCTTGGCTAAACGAATTTGTGAGCCCTTTTCCTCACAAAGTACATTAAATTGATTCCGTTCCAGGTCAAAGAGTTTACCTCCTGATTGCCTTTAAAAAAAAAACACTAATCGGCAAACAAAAGCGCTTACAAAAACACTTTAGAAAATCGCTTATCACTCAAACAATCGCCGGAAAAAGTGCTTTACAAAAGTGTTCAGTGCTTGCGATTGAGCTGGTGATTTATAATGTAACCTAGGCCTTGCCCACTGCACTTAAAACACACCAACCATTAACCCTCTGCATTCAAAACACACCAACCATTAACCCTCTGCATTCAAAACACACCAACCATTAACCCTCTGCACTCAAAACACACTCACAGCAAGCGGGAACTCCAACAGTAAAAAAAGCAGCCATGTTGTCCAAAAGGGAGGGGCTTAGCTTCCAAAACAGACTGCAGTGATTTTGTACTGGGCCAGTTCACCACGACAAGGTTCCCGCCGTAAAGTGGAGCTGAACTCTTGCACAGGACAGAAGGACAACACAGAGCAATGCACCCTGTATGTATTTACAGAGTTTAGCCTGTCTAATTCCCCCTCATCTGTGACTAATCACAAGTGTAATTTGATCTCTCAGCTGTGTCACCTGACTGCCATGGCAGAGAGCTAATTGGTAGGCACAGGATGTTAACAATATGTCTGCTTCCATGAAAGCAGGAAGTAGAAACTGTGCAGATTTATTGCAGGATTGGTATCAGCTGTAAAAAAAAATTTCTTCAAAGGGTATTATGCTGTTGCTTATCTTTTAGAGCAGAAAGGAAGTTCAGAGTTCAGGTCCGCTTTACAATTGTTCCCGCCTCTACACACTGCAGTCAGCATGCAAGCGAACGCTTCATCCTCTTTCAGGTTCTGGAACGTAAACTGTTCGCTTTCAAAAGTCACAAGTCGGCACCCTCATCAATGTTAACGGTGAAAATTCTATTCTGGCTAATGCCCGTTTGCCGCTTCCATCCTCAGGCTCGGATGAGGATGAACACAGCACTGCTGGCCACCCTAAGGGCCTGTACACACTGCTGCGCTTTTAAAATCGCAAGCCTTCATGAGAATAGAAAAAGCGCAAGCGCAGCAGTGTGTACAGGTCTTCACGATTTTCATTATTTTTCAAAAGACCTTGCGATTAAAAAGCGCAGCGCAAGCGCAGCAGTGTGCACAGGCCGTAAAACAACATCGCCACGCCCCTTCATAAATGTGGCGTTCATAAACGGGAGAGCTGATATTCTTTAGGACTCTGCACTCTGCATGCATTTCTGATTCCGATTTTTAATCGGTTTTTACCTCCAATTCAGATTTTAAATCTTTACTGCATGCTGCGTTTTTTGATCCGTTTTTCTGTTGAATGTATTCAGGGAAAATCGGAATTGAAAATCGGAATCGGAATCGGAATCAGAATCAGAAAATGGATTTGCAGTGTGCAGGGGGCCGAGTGTAAAACAATGACGTTGCAATCAGTTAGGACAGAACTGCCAACACTTACATTGGTCCCTGAGAACAAAATAAAGATGAAACCTTTCCAGTTTTGCTTTAACCACTTAATCCTATCTGGACGGATATATCCCAGATAGGCTGCACTGCTGCCTGGTGCGTGCAATCGCGCACGCTCCCATGCGCACTCCCGACGCCTTCCGTTAGCCCGGAGATCAATAAATGGGAACAAAGTTCCCATTCATTGATCTAAGTCTCTGTAGGAAAGACCAACACCGTCAACAAGACGGCTCTGTCTTTCACAAATCCCCTTCTGCCCCATCCACTCATTATTTCCACTTTGCGGAGGAACTTTCCGCATGCAGAAGTGAGCTGCGAGGGCATCTTGTGGCCAAATAATAAAATTACATCTGGAAAAAAATTTTTTCAGATAATGACATTTTTTTACTTTTAAAATTAGCCCCTAACCTCCCACACTCCCCGATAGGTACACATTATATATATATATATATATATATATATATATATATATATATATATATATATATATATATATATATATATATATATATATATGTATATATATATTACACAAATAGTTACCTTAGGGACTGAACTTTTTTAATATTATTATAAATTATTATAATTAATATAATTATAAATTATGAGCTTGTAATAAGTGATGGACGCAAAACTGAGAAAATGCACCTTTATTTCCAAATAAAATATTGGCGCCATACATTGTGATAGGGACATAATTTAAATGGACAAATGGGAATATAAAATACATGGGTTTTAATTACGGTAGCATGTATTATTTTAAAACTATAATGGATGAAAACTGAGAAGTAATTAACCTCCTTAGCGGTAACCCCGTGTGTGACACGGGGTAAGCCGCCGGAGGGTGCCGCTCAGGCCCTGCTGGGCCGATTTACTTAATTTTTTTTTTGCTGGACGCAGCTAGCACTTTGCTAGCTGCGCCAGCACCCCGATCGCCGCCGCCGCGCGCCCGATCGCCGCTATCCGGTGCAGCGCGCGGCCCCCCCCCCCCAGACCCCGAGCGCTGCCTGGCCAATCAGTGCCAGGCAGCGCCGAGGGGTGGATCGGGTCTCCCAATGACGTCCCGACATCGCTGACGTCGGTGACGTCATCCTGCCCCGTCGCCATGGCGACGGGGGAAGCCCTCCAGGAAATCCCGTTCTTTGAACGGGATTTCCTGATCGCCTATCGCCGGAGGCGATCGGCGGGGCTGGGGGGATGCCGCTGAGCAGCGGCTATCATGTAGCGAGCCCTCGGCTCGCTACATGATAAAAAAAAAAAAATTTAAAAAAACTGTTGCGCTTCCCCCTGGCGGTATTTTTCATACCGCCAAGGGGGTTAATTTTTTTTTCTTAATCTTCCTGATAAAATGGATTTATAATAAAATAATTCTTAGCAAAATGTACCAGCCAAAGAAAACCTAAATGGTGGCGGAAAAAACAAGATATAGATCATTTCATTGTGATAAGTAGTGATAATGTTATTGGCGAAGGAATGGGAGGGGAAAGTTGCTCAGATGTATAAGGTGAAACAGTGTAGGCTGAAGTGGTTAATGTGACTTTAGTGAGTTAGGGAGTTAAGGGGTAGATTCATTGAGGAGTGTGAGCTGTGCGCTGGTAAATTACACGCGCTCCTTGCTAAATAATGGCCGCTCCCCTCATCCCGGCCTGAGCCCCGGCAGGTCCCGTGGCTTCATGGGACGTGATCCCTGCACTTTGATTGGCCCAATAGGCTGCCTGTCAAGTGACAGACAGGAAGGGGGAGGACACCACTGTTTATTGTTTCCCTGCCCTATAGATCAGATGTCATTGTGACCACATGTATTATGGAGGTGATCCATTCCACACTGTTAAAGGGCGGGGGAAAGGGGGAGGGTGATCATAGCAGCCACACTTGCTCTATGGCTCCTGGCAGATCTGATGTGGGCCTCTATTGCCTACTACACACCTTCAATTTTGATTGGCCAATCGCTGACCAATTTTACCATCTCCATATGCTAGTATTTGTTCATAGTATTCAAAATCGGTTAGCCCACATACTACCTGCGAGTGGTAAAGGTGACCAATCATTGGCAAATAAAAACTGAAAGGCGTGTCCCAGGCTTTAGTGTGTGTACGCACCATGTAATTCAGATTCATCTTTCGATCGAGAAAATGATTGGATCTGGGGGAAAAAAATACAACCTAGATTGCCAGCCGCCAACCCCAGGCTCAGAATGGGTCTGTTTTTCGATATGAAGCAGGTCAGACATGCTGAAAAATATAGATCGAAATACTGGCTATCATTCCGTGCGTATGTCCTTTCTATTCGTTTGTGATAGATATCCAATCGGATAAATGATCTGAAATCTGATCAATTTAAAACAATTGTATATGTGTGTACAATAGCTTTAGAATTTACTTTTTTGGCACAATTTGTTTAAAGGATACCGAAGTGACATGTGACATAATAAACTTAAAGGATACCCGAAGTGACATGTGACATGATGAGATAGACATGGGTATGTACAGTGCCAGGCACACAAATAACTATGCTGTGTTCCTTTTGTTCTTTCTCTGCCTGAAAGAGTTAAATATCAGGTATGTAAGTGGCTGACTCAGTCCTGACTCAGACAGGAAGTGACTACAGTGTGACCCTCACTGATAAGACATTCCAACTATAAAACACTTTCCTAGCAGAAAATGGCTTCTGAGAGCAGGAAAGAGATAAAAAAGGGCCAATAGTTCATAGATTTTGGCTCTGGCATACTTTAATGAATGTGTCATTGAGCAAAAACAATAAAACAGTTAAAACTTAAAAAGTAGCCTTACGGTAAACATAAAATAAAACTGTGGAATATCAATCATTTGTTTCATTCGTTTATTTTCGCTTTGGGTGTCCTTTAAAATACTAATACAAGTAAACACGTAAAACTGAGCCAGAACTACAAAACGCCAGTTCCAGAGGTAAGAACGTTTTGCTCTCTGATGCTGCCTGGGTTTCGGGTTTTACGCTCACGCGACACACGTTACGAAAAAATAACTCTTAACTGATTCCCATTTTTTGAAGAAGGAGTTGAGGGAATTGGCGAATTATCATAAAATGAAAGGCAGGGAGGCTTCCGGAGCACTTTGTAGAGGGAGACTTGTCATCCCTCATTGCAGACAGGTAACATGGGGGAATCCGCAGAGATTACAAGCTGCTGCTGCCACCGTGACCGCGTTTTATTTAACGCCGTGCATGCCTGTGCATTGAGCCCGCTAGCTGCGCAGAGGTTAAACGGCGAGGCTCCCTGAAATCCGCGAGCTTCTGCACCCCTAACTGTGCCGGGAGAGGGGGAAGTCTGGGCGGAATATTCCCAGTGGCTGCCAGACAATAAAACATCTGTTGGTTACATGCTTGATTTGCTGCCTCCGCTCAGCTGCCTGGATCGCCACTTGATCAGTCGTGTTCAGACCCAGCAGGGCCAATAGAAGCGGAGAGAAATTGATATAAATGTGTGTGAGAGAGAAACGCAGCCGGGCTCCTCGTAAAACACTGCAGACAATCCTTCATTCTCAAAACCGCTCTCCCTGCTACCCTGACCAGCCGCCCCCCAGCAACTGTCACTGCAAGACAAGGGGGGGGGGGGGGTACTGAGGATAGATACAGTAGATAGATAGATGTTTGGTTAGACGCGAGACGACTTAAAAAAAATACCCTCAGTATAGATAGGTAGGTATAGGTGCCCCCAGTATAGGTTAGCCAGGTATAGTTGCCCCCGGTATCGGTAGCCAAGTATAGGTGCCCACAGTGTAGGTAGCCAGGTATAGTAGCCCCCAGTATAGGTCAGCCAGATATAGGTGCCTCCAATATAGGTAGCCAGAATAGGTAGCCAGGTATAGGTGCCTCCAGTATATGTAGCCAGTATAGGTAGCCAGGTATAGGTGCCTCCAGTATAGGTAGCCAGGTATAGGTGCCCCCAGTATAGGTAGCCAGGTATAGGTGCCTCCAGTATATGTAGCCAGGTATAGGTGCCCCCAGTATATGTAGCCAGGTATAGGTGCCTCCAGTATATGTAGCCAGTATAGTTAGCCAGGTATAGGTGCCTCCAGTATATGTAGCCAGGTATAGGTGCCTCCAGTATATGTAGCCAGTATAGGTAGCCAGGCATAGGTGCCTCCAGTATATGTAGCCAGGTACAGGTGCCCCCAGTATAGGTAGCCAGGTATAGGTGCCTCCAGTATATGTAGCCAGGTATAGGTGCCCCCAGTATAGGTAGCCAGACATGGGTGCCCCCAGTATAGGTAGCCAGGTATAGGTGCCCCCAGTATATGTAGCCAGGTATAGGTGCCTCCAGTATATGTAGCCAGTATAGTTAGCCAGGTATAGGTGCCTCCAGTATATGTAGCCAGGTATAGGTGCCTCCAGTATATGTAGCCAGTATAGGTAGCCAGGTATAGGTGCCTCCAGTATATGTAGCCAGGTACAGGTGCCCCCAGTATAGGTAGCCAGGTATAGGTGCCTCCAGTATATGTAGCCAGGTATAGGTGTCCCCAGTATATGTAGCCAGGTATAGGTGCCCCCCCAGTATAGGTAGCCAGGTATAGGTACCCCCCGTATAAGTTAGCCAGGTATAGTTGCCCCCAGTATAGGTAGCCAGGTATAGTTGCCCGCAGTATAGGTAGCCAGGTATAGGTGCCCCTCCAGTATAGGTAGCCAGGTATAGGTACCCCCCGTATAAGTTAGCCAGGTATAGTTGCCCCCAGTATAGGTAGCCAGGTATAGTTGCCCCCAGTATAGGTAGCCAGGTATAGGTGCCCCCAGTATAGTTAGCCAGGTATAGGTGCCCCCAGTATAGGTAGCCAGGTATAGTTGCCCCCAGTATAGGTAGCCAGGTATAGGTACCCCCAGTATAGGTTATCCAGGTATAATTGCCCCCAGTATAGGTTAGCCAGTTACAGTTGCCCCCCAGTATAGGTAGCCAGGTATCGGTGCCCCCAGTATAGGTAGCCAGGTATAGGTGCCCCCAGTATAGGTTAGCCAAATATCGGTGCCCCCAGTATAGGTTAGCCAGGTATTGGTACCCCCAGTATAGGTTAGCCAGGTATAATTGCCCCCAGTATAGGTTAGCCAGGTATTGGTACCCCCAGTATAGGTTAGCCAGGTATAGTTACCCCAAGTGTAGGTAGCAAGGTATAGGTGCCCCCAGTACAGGTAGCCAGGTATATAGTAGGTGCCCCCAGAATAGGTTAGCCAAGTAGTATTCAAAATCTGTTAGCCCT
Source organism: Hyperolius riggenbachi (assembly GCF_040937935.1). Lineage (NCBI taxonomy): Eukaryota > Metazoa > Chordata > Amphibia > Anura > Hyperoliidae > Hyperolius > Hyperolius riggenbachi. The sequence goes on along the minus strand of NC_090654.1, from coordinate 295,603,365 downwards.
TATAATAAGCAGAAGTGGTAAAACAGGCCAATCAGTCAATGAAAACTGGAGGGTGTGTACTACTACTAGGCTTTTAAAAAAAGGAACTCCAGTAAAAATAACATAATGAACAAAAGTGCTTCATTTTTACAATAATTATGTATAAATGATTTAGTTAGTGTTTGCCCATTGTAAAATCTTTCCTCTCCCTGATTTACATTCTGACATTTATCACATGGTGACATCTTTACTGCTGGCAGGTGATGTCAGTGGAAGGAGATGCTGCCTGCTTTTTTGGCAGTTGGAAACAGCTATTAATTCCCACAATGCAACAAGACTCCCACAGTGTGATGTCAGCACCATGGTGCTGACATAACACTGTGGGAGGGGTCTCACCACAATATCAGCCATACAGCGCCCCCTGATGATCCGTTTGAGAAAAGGTAAAGACTTCTCCTGGGAAAGGGGGGATCAGCTACTGATAAAGTTCAATCCTTGGTTACGGTTTCGCTACCTACACACTTTAGACTAAAGTCATTCAAACCGCTCCGAAACTATCGTCAGATGATCATTTACAAAACTTTCACAAAACAATCATTAAAACTAATGATGAACGACCAACATTGGGGAAAAATGGGGATCCATCAGGACCGATCTGGTTGAACAATGATTGTTTATTTCCAGAAGTGTGTATAGATGTCGCTCGATAACGATCATTCATGCCTGCGCAGAATCCATCACCCACCAATCTATGACATCACTCCTGAAGGCGCACAATATTCATTACTGATCGGTCGTTTCAATATATCTTGTATAAGGTCGTTCAAAGAAGAGATCTGCATTCCTGCAAGCGATCAGTCATTTATCTGCTAATCATCTCTACTTCTGAACGATCGTTATCTGAAGTGTGTACCTAGCTTAAAAGTCTGCTGCACGCCTTCAGTTTTAAGTCTGTACAAACGCATGGTTTTTCTGCAAGTCGATCAGTAGAATTTATCTCCCGCCATGAAAATCTTGCGTCTGTATATAGCTTTGGACGGTATCGGTCTCCATCTCTCTGCATTAGGTAATGTAATTATGATTTGTTGCTGTGATTATTAATGATATCAGGTTATTGTGGTTGGAGGTTGCAGCATTGGCCCATCTCATACACACACCTCGGAGGAGGGGGAGGAAGCCCAGAACGGCTAAATATAGATGATGTTAATAAATGGTGAACTTAATACCCCCTCCGTATGTTACATGACGGCAGATCTCACGTGCAGCCAGGGAATGATTGGATCTTCCGCATGGCTACACGATGGATGAAGAATGGGACTGCGGACTGTGGGGATAGAGCGGGGGATATAGTCTGTGTGTGTTATCGTACACTGCGTACTGACACAATCTGTGTGTGTTCACATACTGCGTACTGACACAATCTGTGTGTGTTGTCACATACTGCGTACTGACACAGGCCACTGCAAGGGGAAGAACTGCTGTCCCGGCACACTGTCACAAACTGCATACTGACACAATCTGTGTGCGTACTCACATACTGCGTACTGACACAATCTGTGTGCATTGTAACATACTGCATACTGACACAATCTGTGTGTGTTCACATACTGCGTACTGACACAATCTGTGTGCATTGTAACATACTGCATACTGACACAATCTGTGTGCGTACTCACATACTGCGTACTGACACAATCTGTGTGCATTGTAACATACTGCATACTGACACAATCTGTGTGCGTTGTCACATACTGCGTACTGACACAATCTGTGTGCATTGTAACATACTGCATACTGACACAATCTGTGTGTGTTCACATACTGCGTACTGACACAATCTGTGTGCATTGTAACATACTGCATACTGACACAATCTGTGTGCGTACTCACATACTGCGTACTGACACAATCTGTGTGCATTGTAACATACTGCCTACTGACACAATCTGTTTGCATTGTCACTTACTGCGTACTGACACAATCTGTGTGCATTGTAACATACTGCATACTGACACAATCTGTGTGCGTACTCACATACTGCGTACTGACACAATCTGTGTGCATTGTCACATACTGCATACTGACACAATCTGTGTGCGTTGTCACATACTGCCTACTGACACAATCTGTGTGTGTTCACATACTGCGTACTGACACAGGCCACTGCAAGGGGAAGAACTGCTGTCCCGTCACACTGTCACATACTGCATACTGACACAATCTGTGTGCGTTGTCACATACTGCGTACTGACACAATCTGTGTGCGTTCACATACTGCGTACTGGCACAATCTGTGTGCGTTGTCACATACTGCATACTGACACAATCTGTGTGCGTTGTCACATACTGCATACTGACACAATCTGTGTGTGTTCACATACTGCGTACTGACACAATCTGTGTGCCCTGTCACATACTGAGTACTGACACAATCTGTGTGCGTTGTCACATACTGCGCACTGACACAATCTGTGTGCGTTGTCACATACTGCGTACTGACACAATCTGTGTGCGTTGTCACATACTGCATACTTACTGACACAATCTGTGTGCGTTGTCACATACTGCGCACTGACACAATCTGTGTGCGTTGTCACATACTGCGTACTGACACAATCTGTGTGCGTTGTCACATACTGCCTACTGACACAATCTGTGTGCGTTGTCACATACTGTCTACTGACACAATCTGTTTGCATTGTCACATACTGCCTACTGACACAATCTGTTTGCATTGTCACATACTGCGTACTGACACAATCTGTGTGCATTGTCACATACTGCCTACTGACACAGGCCACTGCCAGGAGGAGAACTGCTGTGCCCAGCACACTGTCACATACTGCGTACTAACACAGGCCACTGCCAGGAGGAGAACTGTTGTGCCCAGCACACTGTCACATACTGCATACTGACACAGGCCACTGCCAGGAGGAGAACTGCTGTGCCCAGCACACTGTCACATACTGCATACTGACACAGGCCACTGCCAGGAGGAGAACTTCTATGCCCAGCACACTGTCACAGGCCACTGCCAGGAGGAGAACTGCTGTGCCCAGCACACTGTCACATACTGCATACTGACACAGGCCACTGCCAGGAGGACAACTGCTGTGCCGGGTACAATGTCACATACTGTATACTGACACAGGCCACTGCCAGGAGGAGAACTGCTGTGCCGGGTACAATGTCACATACTGCGTACTGACACAGGCCACTGCCAGGAGGAGAACTGCTGTGCCGGGTACAATGTCACATACTGTATACTGACACAGGCCACTGCAAGGGGAGAACTGCTGTGCCCAGCACACTGTCACATACTGCATACTGACACAGGCCACTGCCAGGAGGGGAATAAAGATTTGGTGTGCCAGATCTTCTGTGACATCCAACCCACAAGTGCATTCTTCTGCTATGACCCAGCCCACCGGGTGTGACTCCGCCATGCATAGAGTGACCAAATTTTTGCGGGTCCAACCTGGGACGGGGAGGGGGGGGGGGGGGAGTGGGGAGGACTGAGGAGCTTGCAGCGACGAAGACTGGGCTGCGGCGTGCGCAGCACACAACGGCGAAAAATTGGCGTGGTCATGACATTGTATGGGCGGAGCTAACGTAATGATGTAACAGCGAGGCATAAGAAAGCAGTGTTTACGCCATGATGTGGACAAACGAGACTTTGCATCATGGGTGTGCAGAAACTGTGTGATGCTAATAGTATACCATAACCACAAAGCAGCAAACATAGCCATCTATGACTATTAAATAATAAATGCAGTAACAGTTACCCCGGACACGAGAAAATAAACGCAATAGGCAACATGTCAGTATAAAATAAATGCAATGCGGGCAACATGTCAGTACAAAATAAACGCAATGTGGGCAAACATGTCAGTATAAAATAAACGCAATGCGGGCAAACATGTCAGTATAAAATAAACGCAATGCGGGCAAACATGTCAGTACAAAATAAACGCAATGCGGGCAAACATGTCAGTACAAAATAAACGCAATGCGGGCAAACATGTCAGTACAAAATAAACGCAATGCGGGCAAACATGTCAGTACAAAATAAACGCAATGCGGGCAAACATTTCACCAGAAAATAAACACAATGCGGGCAAACATTTCACCAGAAAATTAACGCAATGCGGGCAAACATTTAACCAGAAAAGAAACGCAATGCGGGCAAACATTTAACCAGAAAAGAAACGCAATGCGGGCAAACATTTCACCAGAAAAGAAACGCAATGCGGGCAAACATTTCACCAGAAAAGAAACGCAATGCGGGCAAACATTTCACCAGAAAAGGAACGCAATGCTGGCAAACATTTCACCAGAAAAGAAACGCAATGTGGGCAAAGTTCACCTGGAAAAGAAGCATTTACTCACCTGGCAGAAGTCTCCGGCCTCTGGCGCGCTGCTCCCGGGACCACCTTCCCCCTGCATATCTCCCGCGCTGACAGGGCTACGGCAAGATGGTGCCCGAAGCCCTGTACTGGAGACACAAATAGTCTCCAGTACAGGGCTTCGGCGGCCATCTTGCTGTAGCCCTGCTCGCCTGCCGGTGTCGGAACAGACACCGGAAGAGGAGGCTGGAGCGGGGCTGCGGGCAATGAACTGGCACGGCGTCTATAGACGCTGCTGCCAGTTCATGAGGATAGAGTGGCCAGAGTCCCGAGGCCGGGACGTCCCGCTGCTGAAAGCGGGACGTTTCCCGGGACCTTATTAAGCCTGGGACAGCGGTCCCCGAATCCGGGACGCGTCCCGGGCAATCCAGGACGTCTGGTCACTCTAACCATGCACAACACGTCGCCCCTCCTTCCAGCTCCCTAGCAACATCGCTAGCCTCTAATCCACGGCCTTATGTGTGGGAAGTATTAGTGCTTCTTGCCAATCCCACTCAGTCCGTTTTTTATTTGTAAATGAGCCAAGTAGAAATAAGTAAGTGGAAATAGGACTTCAGGGGAACCCAGAGGCATTCTCAAATACCCGGGGGATGTCAAATGCAGCGGACCAGCTTCCTTTGCCCCTTACAGCAGTCAGAATGATAAAATCAACAGGCCACAAAAAAAACAAAGCACAGCAGGTAAATGACTTGTATCTGTACACAGATCTGTAGTGAAAATAATGCAATCAATAAAATTGCTTTTTTCCCTTACAACATTTATTTATAAATTATTTAGTCAGTGTTTTCCCTTTGTCAGTGGTGCAGCTAAGGAGCTGTGGGCCCCGATGCAAGTTTTACAATAGGGCCCCCCAAGCACTCTATATATAACAATTGATACGGTGCACCAAAACCTGCCAATGGCAACTACAGTGTCAGAGGTGTTAGAAGTGATTATTATGAGCACAGGACCAATAGAGAACTAATACTGTAGTTGAGGGAGGGCCCTCACAGGTACCAACATCTATTGTCCTGTCAGGTGCATCTCTCCAAAATGTTTGTTTACCGAGATGTTTATTTACTGAGAGGTCTCCCAGAATGCTCTGTGAAGAGAAGCTAAACAGCCTAGGCCAAGCATCACTGAGAGGGTGGGGCTACATACCAATATACAGCAATATACACTATAGATATAGGCCGTGTTCCTGTTGCTGAAACCAGGATATTTAATGTTAAAGTGGGTTTCCTGTATAATTTACTGCTATGTACTATAATGTCACTACAGGGTCTCTTTACTGCTTTCTACTATAATGTCACTACAGGGCCTCTTTAACGTCTAAGGTACATTTTTCATGCCAGTTTGCTTTAAGAATTTGATCGGTGCATCCAGTATTTTTTTCCCACTGAAAAAGGATCATATTTCCAGGTGGCATTTATACTTTCCATAAATATTTCATGGGGATGACATCACTGCTCTCCAAACAGAAGCGGTTTCATGTTTATAGCAGCAGGGTCAGCCATACTATCCCTGGAATAAAAAAACACATATATACAAGTAGATAAATACTTGTTCTACATGCATAACACACGTATTGTACTGTCCATTTCAGTTAATTTTATACAGTACATAATGAGAAAACCGTTTCAAGCATTTTCCATCTTTACTACCTTTGACTGAAGCCAATCCTGATGTCATTTCCTCCCTTGCTCTTTTTTTTCCTCCTAGAAACTGCACTGTCACATCTAGCTTGCCATGTAAACACACGTGAGCACAGCATAGATCAGATTTCAACAGCTTTACACTGAACTGCCCTCGGCCAGTCAGCGAGGAGCAGGAAAGTGGGAGGGGAGATCAACAAGCTTCCTTCTCCCCGGCAATGTACCAGAATAGAGCCAAGCTGAGATAAGATTTATTACAGCAGAAACATTTATGATTATATCAGAATGCTCGCAATGCAGGGTCAGGCTGTAGACTGCATAATGAACACAAAGTGGTGGGTAAATGGAATTTATGGCTGGCAATCACGCTTTATAGAGACTCTGTAACAAATTTTTCAGCCTTAGTTCTTCTATCGTATAAGTTCCTATGCCTGTTCTAATCTGCTCTGGCTTACTGCAGTCTTTCCTAACTGCACTGTCTCTGTAAGAAATCAATGTATCTTTCCTCTGTCCTGTTTGTCGGGCTAAGGCTTGATTGTGTGGAATGTGCAGGGCTGCTTGTGATTGGTAGAAGCGATACACACCCTCTGCAGGCCCCCTGCATACTTTGAATGACTCACACACTATGCTTAGCTGAGCCTATTAGAAGCTGGTTAGTTTGTTTGTAAACACTGCCTAAAACTGTTAATTACAAGCCAGGATTGCAGCAGAGAGTGGCAGAAACAGCACAGAGGGGCACAGGAGAAAATAATGAATAGAATAGTATGATTTTTATTGTAAGAATATTAGAGTACAGATTCTCTTTAAGCTATGACATCACAGTCCTGAAAATAGGCTTCTATTTTACATAGTGATGAGCACACATTTTGCACACATTATCTATACTTACCTTTACCTGGGAATACTCCGTTTCTGAGCTGTTTTGAAGTGACGCCTTTTGCCGACGCGGGAATAAGTGGCTCAATTCAGCGAGATGTCCTGTGTGACATATATGGATTTTAAAATAAGTCATTTTCCAACATAATGTGCTTTTAATGGGTACAAATTACACGCACACAAATACAATAGCATTAAGGGGGGATAAGCAGAAACTGCAGCCATCCACCATGTAATAAAGCCCTTTAAATATTAAAACATGCTTAAATGTATAGCTTGTTATACCATTTAACACTTGTAATATAATTGCGCTCTGTTAATTCAATGTCCTCGCTTGTTTTTTTTTAATTACTGCTACTGAGCCGTAATTACTTTTATTACTCTTATCTAAAAGTCGATTCCATTAATTATTAATTGGGAAAAATATACGTACGATCGCTAAAGAGAGAAGTGTAAAAATAGCTTCCGAATAACTAGTAAATGGTTCATTAAATAATCATTCATTTTGGGTACAGCACTGCGGAGGGATCGGAGATCGCCAGATGTTTGGCGACTACAACTCCCAGCAGACGTGGCAGAATTTGTCTTTTTGTGGTAGATGTAGAGTCCCTGGAAGGTTTTGGGGTATAAAGTGTCGTAAAATGTGCTGAAAAAATACGCTGGTCGCGTTTGATACATTGTGAGCAGTTGTTGATGATTCCCAGAGCTTCCAAGATCTCCCGGAATAACTGGGAAGCAGAAGGAAAAACAGGATCTAAATTGTTCACTATTAATCCCAAAGATCGCACACCAACGTCCAGCACAAGTGGTGAATGCAGGAGGACCAAGGAGCCAAAGTCCATACAAGTATCCAAAGAAGGTGCCTTGACAAAGCGGACCCTGTGTGGCCCCGAAACAATCATCAGTTTTATCATCGATTGTGTGTATTCTGTGATAAACTAATATGTAGTTCTTGTTAAAGTGGTGCGGACCTTCATTGGATACAGTACTCAAGTTGTGCAGTATGTCTGGACAATTGTAGGATAGCTGTTTAGAATCTTATGCTCACAAAGATGGGTTGAAGAAACTGCTACCACCGTCAGAGCCTTGGGGCAGATGCCCGCTGTGATACCGTGATACAGGAACTGGATGGTCGAAGTCCTTAGTAGTTTATTAGAACCAACTAAAAAATAACTACAGGTGCCCGGTATGATAAAACACTTAAAGAGAAACTCCGACCAAGAATTTAACTTTATCCCAATCAGCAGCTGATACTCCCTTTTACATGAGAAAGCTATTCCTTTTCCCAAACAGACCATCAGGGGGCGCAGTATGGCTGATATTGGGGTGAAACCCTTCCCACAAGAAACTATGAGTACGTACTCTTGGCAGTTTCCTGTCTGTGAACCTTGCTGCATTGTGGGAAATAGCTGTTTACAGCTGCTTCCAACTGCCAAAACAGCATGCAGCAGCTACATCACCTGCCAACAGTAAAAATGTCACCATGTAATAAATGTCAGAATGTAAATCAGGGATTTAAAAGATTTTACAATGGGCAAACACTGACTAAATCATTTATACATAATTATTGTAAAAATGAAGCACTTTTTTACTACATTAGTTTCACTGGAGTTCCTCTTTAAAACCTGTTTAGAAGGAAGAGGAAGTGTTGGTTTTACCTCTCCTGTAGAAATAGGTAAACTAGCTGTTAGGAATCTGGTCATGCCACTTTCTGCCTGCTGGTTGCCGCATGGAGTTGAACTTGGATGAACTTCCATTATTCCACCAGCAGGTGGCTCTGGGGACTTTGCATCGCTTGGACTTTCACTACTCCACCATTAGGTGGCACTTTGCTGTTTGGAAACAGCTTTGCCACAAGGGTTGCTCTATACTGACTTTGGGGTTCAATCATGCAGCAGGCGTGTCCTCTTTATATAAGGGCCCTGCAAGATGTAACCTGTGCCAGAGCTTTGTGCTCACAGGCCTGGGTATCTGGACAACCCTGGTTCCTGGGTAATCCTGCATTCCTGTATCTGCTATACTGTTACTGAAACTATATTCTGTTTGACCTCGCTTCCTGCCTGCTCATTTTGTGCCATGATTGCTCGATTGTTGCTGAATGTATGCTTTGTTCTGACCGTGATTTCTGCCTGACTCCTTGTACTGCGATTGTGTATATATTTAGTTAGATAGATAGATAGATAGATAGATAGATAGATAGGTTTTGGTGGATTTGCACTTTGCTTGTATGGTGTGTATGCATGTGGTGATTGCATCATTGTATATATTTGTCATTGCATTCCTGATTGATTGTTTGTTATGCATGCAATTGCATTGAATTTGCATAATATTGTTTGCTGCACGATTTGTCGCAGAGTATTTCCTTGCCTCGGTGTCTTTGTTGCTGCAAACTGTGATTAATCCCAGTTTCTCCATTCAGGTTTGTAACGCTAGCACTATAATGGACGATGCGTTTCTTGGAACCCTGTGGGCTTCCTCAGGTCTATACAACAACAGAAGGGTCTTGGAGGCATAGAGGCTCTCACTCGTATTGGCCCAAACCCACGGGCACTGTTGTTAGGGCCCAAGAAATGTTGTTCATTTTAGTGATTCATAAAACGTGTACTTCCAGTTTATTTCTACGCCTGTTTCCACAGGAGAGGTAAGACAACACTTCCTCTCCTTCTGAAAGGACATCCGAGGCAAAAATAAACAAATGAAATAAATGATTGTATCTATCTATCTCATCATGTCACCTGTCACCTTAGGTGTCCTTTAAGTTTATTATGTCACATGTCACTTTGGGTATCCTTTAAACTGTTGTTACGTGTTTTGTCATACCGGGAGCCTCCGAAATTCTTCTTGTATAGAGTTGCAACTCATGAAATTTTCTAAAACAAATTTCTAAAAAATATTCAATTGAACTTCCCAACCGCCCATCTCACAAGGGTCATAAAACAAGTGCAGCTATCATGATTCTCACACCCATCACAAGTGTAGCTACAGAACACCTGATTGGCAGGATGGACCCCTGTATCGGAGGAGGGGAACGTTAATAGAAGGGGTCCCTGCAGCTCTGGGCCCCGCTGCAGTCGCAGGGGCTGACCCCCTCTAGTTACATCCCTGCATTAAAGGAATGCACTGATATGCGGGCATGAAGTGTGTGGGCATGAGACAATACGTTATTAGTCTGGGGGAAGGGGGGTCGAAAAAGTTATAGGTTTTGTGAAATGTTGAGTCATTGTGAAAATACACATCAGAGTTACCATTGCATGGAAAATTAATTCTGCAACTGTTTTGCATTTTGCGACTTTATGAAATTCAAGCTCATCACTGCTGGCAGATTAAACTACCCCAACCGCTAACACAGACCCTCCTAGAATGACTCCTACTGTACCTGGAGAGGATGCCCACTCTGCCCGCTATGGTGTACCCCAAACCATATCCAATACCTCCAGTGCTGAATCCATTGTGGTGTATGATTTAGTGTCTGGCACTCAGCTATGATACAACCGAGGGCATCCCAAATCCTACAACTGGCGCTGCCAATCTATTAACCTGCATTGACTCCATGGCGACGCCCAATGAAACAACGCCTAATTAAACGGATTTGGGTGGAACAGCCCTGAGTAGAGCAGGTGACCGGCGGCGTGCGTAATTGCTGCAGTGAAGTCTATACCTCTTTCTTTCCTTTCGCCGCTCAGCGTCAGCACGGAAATTTTAAAATAACGTTAATTCTAATGGCCTCTTTAATAGTAGGAAAAATAGTTGTATTTCTGAGCACTCGTGAGGGAGTGGAGAAGCTAAGTGATGAAGTGCACCTTGAGAATAATGACAGTAATTCAGCTTTTAATAGTCAAAGCCATTATATCCCCTTTCAAGCCCTGAAACAGACATAATTGAAATTGCAATTATTACCGCGCTGGTGTAATAAAACAGACACCATATTTTTGTATTTACCCAAGTGATGATAAGGGACTTTTAAACCTAAGTGAGCCAGACAATGGAGTGTAAAGAGTCCTGGTCAGTGAATTAATTCTAGTGTCTCGTCAATGATGGGGCTCGAGGAAGTGTTTAAACACAGCGATTGCCTCAATGCAGCGTGATTGCGGATGGCTGAGATATCGCCGTACCGGGGATGTACTGGAGGAGAGGTACAATGATGGGAGCCGCCCGGGTCCTCCTATCAGCATCCAACGATGAGAGAAGGGGAGATAGATAGATAGATAGATAGATGATAGATAGATAGATAGATAGATAGACAGACAGACAGAGAGAGAGATAGATAGATAGATAGATAGATAGATAGATAGATAGATAGATAGATAGATAGATAGACAGACAGACAGACAGACAGACAGACAGACAGACAGACAGACAGACAGACAGACAGACAGACAGATAGATAGATAGATAGATAGATAGATAGATAGATAGATAGAAGTGGAAACTAATCAAGCGATCTTAACTTCCCAGTGTAGTCATCCATCCATCAGCAATACGCAGGATTCAAATCTGAAAGGGGAGGGGTTTCCCCCGACACTAAAAGATTTTCTCCTGTCACTCTCAAGGTGCCCATAAATTACTCGACTTGGTGCCCCATCGACCATTCGATTTGATAATTATAATCAAATTGGATGAAAATTGTTGCTGCCAAGATTAACGATGCGAACAAGGGAAATGTACAGGGTACCGAGGAACATTATACACCAGTGGGGACAGCGCTGGGGCTTCCGTCACATTCATCCTCTGCAGCACATTACAGAGTACATAGTCATGTCACTGACTGTCCTCAGAGGAGCTCACACTCTAATCCTACCATAGTCATAGTCTAATGTCCTACCATATTATTATAATTATGTATTTATATAGCACTGACATCTTCTGCAGCACATTACAGAGTACATAGTCATGTCACTGACTGTCCTCAGAGGAGCTCACACTCTAATCCTACCATAGTCATAGTCTAATGTCCTACCATATTATTATAATTATGTATTTATATAGCACTGACATCTTCTGCAGCACATTACAGAGTACATAGTCATGTCACTGACTGTCCTCAGAGGAGCTCACACTCTAATCCTACCATAGTCATAGTCTAATGTCCTACCATATTATTATTATGTATTTATATAGCACTGACATCTCCTGCAGCACATTACAGAGTACATAGTCATGTCACTGACTGTCCTCAGAGGGGCTCACAATCTAATCCTACCATAGTCATAGTCTAATGTCCTACCATATTATTATTATGTATTTATATAGCACTGACATCTTCTGCAGCACTTTATAGAGTACATACTGTAGTCATGTTACTGACTGTCCTCAGATGAGCTCACAATCTAATCCTACCATAGTCATAGTCTAATGTCCCACCATATTATTATTATGTATTTATATAGCACTGACATCTCCTGCAGCACATTACAGAGTACATAGTCATGTCACTGACTGCCCTCAGAGAAGCTCACACTCTAATCCTACCATAGCCATAGTCTAATGTCCTACCATATTATTATTATGTATTTATATAGCACTGACATCTTCTGCAGCACATTACAGAGTACATAGTCATGTCACTGACTGCCCTCAGAGGAGCTCACACTCTAATCCTACCATAGACATAGTGTAATGTCCTACCATACTATTATTATGTATTTATATAGCACTGACATCTTCTGCAGCACATTACAGAGTACATAGTCATGTCCCTGACTTTCCTCAGAGGAGATCACACTCTAATCCTACCATAGTCATAGTCTAATGTCCTACCATATTATTATTATGTATTTATATAGCACTGACATCTTCTGCAGCACATTACAGAGTACATAGTCATGTCACTGACTGTCCTCAGAGGAGCTCACACTCTAATCCTACCATAGACATAGTGTAATGTCCTACCATATTATTATTATGTATTTATATAGCACTGACATCTTCTGCAGAACATTACAGAGTACATAGTCATGTCACTGACTGTCCTCAGAGGAGCTCACACTCTAATCCTACCATATTGATAGTCTAATGTCCTACCATATTATTATTATGTATTTATATAGCACTGCCATCTTCTGCAGCACATTACAGAGTACATAGTCATGTCACTGACTGTCCTCAGAGGAGCTCACAATCTAATCCCACCATAGTCATAGTCTAATGTCCTACCATATTATTATTATGTATTTATATAACACTGTCATCTTCTGCAGCACATTACAGAGTACATAGTCATGTCACTGACTGTCCTCAGAGGGGCTCACAATCTAATCCTACCATAGTCATAGTCTAATGTCCTACCATATTATTATTATGTATTTATATAGCACTGACATCTTCTGCAGCACTTTACAGAGTACATACTGTAGTCATGTCACTGACTGTCCTCAGATGAGCTCACAATCTAATCCTACCATAGTCATAGTCTAATGTCCCACCATATTATTATTATGTATTTATATAGCACTGACATCTCCTGCAGCACATTACAGAGTACATAGTCATGTCACTGACTGCCCTCAGAGAAGCTCACACTCTAATCCTACCATAGCCATAGTCTAATGTCCTACCATATTATTATTATGTATTTATATAGCACTGACATCTTCTGCAGCACATTACAGAGTACATAGTCATGTCACTGACTGCCCTCAGAGGAGCTCACACTCTAATCCTACCATAGACATAGTGTAATGTCCTACCATACTATTATTATGTATTTATATAGCACTGACATCTTCTGCAGCACATTACAGAGTACATAGTCATGTCCCTGACTTTCCTCAGAGGAGATCACACTCTAATCCTACCATAGTCATAGTCTAATGTCCTACCATATTATTATTATGTATTTATATAGCACTGACATCTTCTGCAGCACATTACAGAGTACATAGTCATGTCACTGACTGTCCTCAGAGGAGCTCACACTCTAATCCTACCATAGACATAGTGTAATGTCCTACCATATTATTATTATGTATTTATATAGCACTGACATCTTCTGCAGAACATTACAGAGTACATAGTCATGTCACTGACTGTCCTCAGAGGAGCTCACACTCTAATCCTACCATATTGATAGTCTAATGTCCTACCATATTATTATTATGTATTTATATAGCACTGCCATCTTCTGCAGCACATTACAGAGTACATAGTCATGTCACTGACTGTCCTCAGAGGAGCTCACAATCTAATCCCACCATAGTCATAGTCTAATGTCCTACCATATTATTATTATGTATTTATATAACACTGTCATCTTCTGCAGCACATTACAGAGTACATAGTCATGTCACTGACTGTCCTCAGAGGAGCTCACAATCTAATCCCACCATAGTCATAGTCTAATGTCCTACCATATTTTTATTATGTATTTATATAACACTGACATCTTCTGCAGCACTGTACAGAGTACATAGTCATGTCACTGACTGTCCTCAGAGGAGCTCACAATCTAATCCTGCCATAGTCATAGTCTAATGTCCTACCATATTATTATTATGTATTTATATAGCACTGACACCTCCTGCAGCACTGTACAGAGTACATAGTCATGTCACTGACTGTCCTCAGAGGAGCTCACAATCTAATCCCACCATAGTCATAGTCTAATGTCCTACCATATTATTATTATGTATTTATATAACACTGACATCTTCTGCAGCACATTACAGAGTCCTCAGAGGAGCTCACAATCTAATCCTACCATAGTCATAGTCTAATGTCCTACCATATTATTATTATGTATTTATATAACACTGACATCTTCTGCAGCACATTACAGAGTACATAGTCATGTCACTGACTGTCCTCAGAGGAGCTCACAATCTAATCCTACCATAGTCATAGTCTAATGTCCTACCATATTATTATTATGTATTTATATAGCACTGACATCTCCTGCAGCACATTACAGAGTACATAGCCATGTCACTGACTGTCCTCAGAGGAGCTCACAATCTAATCCCACCATAGTCATAGTCTAATGTCCTACCATATTATTATTATGTATTTATATAACACTGACATCTTCTGCAGCACATTACAGAGTACATAGTCATGTCACTGACTGTCCTCAGAGGAGCTCACAATCTAATCCTACCATAGTCATAGTCTAATGTCCTACCATATTATTATTATGTATTTATATAGCACTGACATCTTCTGCAGCACATTACAGAGTACATAGTCATGTCACTGACTGTCCTCAGAGGAGCTCACACTCTAATCCTACCATAGACATAGTGTAATGTCCTACCATATTATTATTATGTATTTATATAGCACTGACATCTTCTGCAGAACATTACAGAGTACATAGTCATGTCACTGACTGTCCTCAGAGGAGCTCACACTCTAATCCTACCATAGTGATAGTCTAATGTCCTACCATATTATTATTATGTATTTATATAGCACTGCCATCTTCTGCAGCACATTACAGAGTACATAGTCATGTCACTGACTGTCCTCAGAGGAGCTCACAATCTAATCCCACCATAGTCATAGTCTAATGTCCTACCATATTATTATTATGTATTTATATAACACTGTCATCTTCTGCAGCACATTACAGAGTACATAGTCATGTCACTGACTGTCCTCAGAGGAGCTCACAATCTAATCCCACCATAGTCATAGTCTAATGTCCTACCATATTTTTATTATGTATTTATATAACACTGACATCTTCTGCAGCACTGTACAGAGTACATAGTCATGTCACTGACTGTCCTCAGAGGAGCTCACAATCTAATCCTGCCATAGTCATAGTCTAATGTCCTACCATATTATTATTATGTATTTATATAGCACTGACACCTCCTGCAGCACTGTACAGAGTACATAGTCATGTCACTGACTGTCCTCAGAGGAGCTCACAATCTAATCCCACCATAGTCATAGTCTAATGTCCTACCATATTATTATTATGTATTTATATAACACTGACATCTTCTGCAGCACATTACAGAGTCCTCAGAGGAGCTCACAATCTAATCCTACCATAGTCATAGTCTAATGTCCTACCATATTATTATTATGTATTTATATAACACTGACATCTTCTGCAGCACATTACAGAGTACATAGTCATGTCACTGACTGTCCTCAGAGGAGCTCACAATCTAATCCTACCATAGTCATAGTCTAATGTCCTACCATATTATTATTATGTATTTATATAGCACTGACATCTCCTGCAGCACATTACAGAGTACATAGCCATGTCACTGACTGTCCTCAGAGGAGCTCACAATCTAATCCCACCATAGTCATAGTCTAATGTCCTACCATATTATTATTATGTATTTATATAACACTGACATCTTCTGCAGCACATTACAGAGTACATAGTCATGTCACTGACTGTCCTCAGAGGAGCTCACAATCTAATCCTACCATAGTCATAGTCTAATGTCCTACCATATTATTATTATGTATTTATATAGCACTGACATCTCCTGCAGCACATTACAGAGTACATAGCCATGTCACTGACTGTCCTCAGAGGAGCTCACAATCTAATCCCACCATAGTCATAGTCTAATGTCCTACCATATTATTATTATGTATTTATATAACACTGACATCTTCTGCAGCACATTACAGAGTACATAGTCATGTCACTGACTGTCCTCAGAGGAGCTCACAATCTAATCCTACCATAGTCATAGTCTAATGTCCTACCATATTATTATTATGTATTTATATAGCACTGACATCTTCTGCAGCACATTACAGAGTGCATAGTCATGTCACTGACTGTCCTCAGAGGAGCTCACACTCTAATCCTACCATAGTCATAGTCTAATGTCCTACCATATTATTATTATTCTGTATCTATAGCACTGACATCTTCTGCAGCACATTACAGAGTACACAGTCATGTCACTGACTGTCCTCAGAGGAGCTCACGCTCTAATCCTACCATAGTCAAAGCCTAATGTCCTACCATACTATTATTATGTATTTATATAGCACTGACATCTTCTGCAGCACATTACAGAGTACATAGTCATGTCCCTGACTTTCCTCAGAGGAGATCACACTCTAATCCTACCATAGTCATAGTCTAATGTCCTACCATATTATTATTATGTATTTATATAGCACTGACATCTTCTGCAGCACATTACAGAGTACATAGTCATGTCACTGACTGTCCTCAGAGGAGCTCACACTCTAATCCTACCATAGACATAGTGTAATGTCCTACCATATTATTATTATGTATTTATATAGCACTGACATCTTCTGCAGAACATTACAGAGTACATAGTCATGTCACTGACTGTCCTCAGAGGAGCTCACACTCTAATCCTACCATAGTGATAGTCTAATGTCCTACCATATTATTATTATGTATTTATATAGCACTGCCATCTTCTGCAGCACATTACAGAGTACATAGTCATGTCACTGACTGTCCTCAGAGGAGCTCACAATCTAATCCCACCATAGTCATAGTCTAATGTCCTACCATATTATTATTATGTATTTATATAACACTGTCATCTTCTGCAGCACATTACAGAGTACATAGTCATGTCACTGACTGTCCTCAGAGGAGCTCACAATCTAATCCCACCATAGTCATAGTCTAATGTCCTACCATATTTTTATTATGTATTTATATAACACTGACATCTTCTGCAGCACTGTACAGAGTACATAGTCATGTCACTGACTGTCCTCAGAGGAGCTCACAATCTAATCCTGCCATAGTCATAGTCTAATGTCCTACCATATTATTATTATGTATTTATATAGCACTGACACCTCCTGCAGCACTGTACAGAGTACATAGTCATGTCACTGACTGTCCTCAGAGGAGCTCACAATCTAATCCCACCATAGTCATAGTCTAATGTCCTACCATATTATTATTATGTATTTATATAACACTGACATCTTCTGCAGCACATTACAGAGTCCTCAGAGGAGCTCACAATCTAATCCTACCATACTCATAGTCTAATGTCCTACCATATTATTATTATGTATTTATATAACACTGACATCTTCTGCAGCACATTACAGAGTACATAGTCATGTCACTGACTGTCCTCAGAGGAGCTCACAATCTAATCCTACCATAGTCATAGTCTAATGTCCTACCATATTATTATTATGTATTTATATAGCACTGACATCTCCTGCAGCACATTACAGAGTACATAGCCATGTCACTGACTGTCCTCAGAGGAGCTCACAATCTAATCCCACCATAGTCATAGTCTAATGTCCTACCATATTATTATTATGTATTTATATAACACTGACATCTTCTGCAGCACATTACAGAGTACATAGTCATGTCACTGACTGTCCTCAGAGGAGCTCACAATCTAATCCTACCATAGTCATAGTCTAATGTCCTACCATATTATTATTATGTATTTATATAGCACTGACATCTCCTGCAGCACATTACAGAGTACATAGTCATGTCACTGACTGTCCTCAGAGGAGCTCACAGTCTAATCCTTCCATAGTCATAGTCTAATGTCCTACCATATTATTATTATGTATTTATATAGCACTGACATCTTCTGCAGCACATTACAGAGTACATAGTCATGTCACTGACTGTCCTCAGAGGAGCTCACACTCTAATCCTACCATAGTCATAGTCTAATGTCCTACCATATTATTATTATGTATTTATATAGTAGTGACATCTTCTGCAGCACATTACAGAGTACATAGTCATGTCACTGACTGTCCTCAGAGGAGCTCACAATCTAATCCTACCATAGTCTAATGTCCTACCATATTATTATTATGTATTTATATAGCACTGACATCTTCTGCAGCACATTACAGAGTACATAGTCATGTCACTGCAAGGTAAACTTTTAATAGAGGCATAGAATTAAAAAAAAGGATGTTTAAAAAGGAAGGTAGTACCCCCAGAAGACTAAACAGTCAATTTATTTATCAATTCAATTTATCAGCAAGATTTACTTTATTCATAACTCCAAGTATTGCATTGCACCATGTTTCGCAGGTCAATGCCAGCTTCCTCAGGCTATAACTGGAGTGACTGTTATTTAGCTTTAGCTCGTATAAGCACCTCCTTCTGAGCTAAAGTTACAGCCTGAGGGGATAAGCAAAACATGAATAAAAAATGAAAAACAATCTAGTACCCCCAAAATATATAAACACCTTAGGCCCAAGCCTACATAGCCTTTCCAGATATACAAGCCAGTATAGTATTTAAAGAAGCAGCAGATCTATTCCGCATTATGAGTAATATGCCTATACCCGTCCATCATTATTAATAACTCCTCAGTGACAGCCATCAGCCCTATAGGAATGTGCCTGCCATAGATAAAGTCAGAGGGCTGGTATAATTGCTTCGTAGCGTCCTGATAGATGATTATGTAACCTCGCTGTGGAACGGCGTCATTGGGGCAGCAGTGATAGTCACCCTCCGACAAGGATACTGCAACCACCTTATCATCCTGCTCTTCGACATTGCTAGTCCCCCCCCCTCATCAAGCTTGCAGCGCATATTGCTGAATTAAGAGACATGAGGCTCGGAGTTCGGGAAAAATTTCAATTGAAATGTCTCCAACTGCTGATATTTATCTCATACATTAAAATTCACAGTCACTTAACTTTTTCAAAGGTTGCACTCTGCCTGCCAGATGGCAAGCATTAGAGGCTTTCAAGAGCCGGGGAGCGGGCCTTGCGGAGCGGCAGGCAAGTCAAACTTACATTCTTTTTAATGGTTACGGCAGTTCGTTACCGAGATGACATGCCAAATTTCAAACGAATTACCCTAATGTTAATGAGCGTTTGATCATTTTCTCGGGGCGTTGGTAAAGGACACCGGCATTCGCTGAACCTGCCTAATATCCGCTGACCTCGAGAAGGAAGATCGCTGTAATCTTCGGGAGGAGAGGAAAAAACATTCTCCTGTGAAGCCATTCTGAGACTTTAATGAATCACATTTTTAACCTTTTTCTGCTAAGACACGATTCAACGTACTCCTTGGCATGTGGGCTGGGTATTAAGTGGAAAATTTTTCAAATAGATTAGATCAGGATGCCCGGGCTGTGCCAACTGAGCCTACAGTGAGCCTGAGCCCACGTATCTCGCCGCGGTGTGTGTATCATCCTGGGTTCGTGATGATGCATGGCACGTCAAGGATCTTCTCCTGAGCGTCCTGCCAAGAAACTAGGATGTGCACATCAGTGTTCCTTCAGTATTGGCAAACAGATGCTTACATAGGGAATCGAGACTGCATCTGAGAGTATCTACCAAAGTTAAGCTGCTCATACCCAGGCAGAGTGAGCCATGGGACAAATGTTGAGAAATGGGTGCCCTGATGTCAGACAGAATGGACATCTGAGACTGTGGCCAAATAGATAGTTGTATAAAAACTGTCTACAGAAGAGATGTCCACCTCCAGTGGGCAGAAGAGATGTCCACCACCAGTGCTGAAGGCAGAAGAGATGTTCATCTCCAATGCTCAAGACAGAAGAGATGCCCACCCCCAGTGCTCAAGGCAGAAGAGATGTCCACCACCAGTGCCCAAGGCAGAAGAGATATCCACCACCAGTGCCCAAGGCAGAAGAGATGTCCACCACCAGTGCCCAAGGCAGAAGAGATGTTCATCTCCAATGCTCAAGACAGAAGAGATGTCCACCCCCAGTGCTCAAGGCAGAAGAGATGTTCATCTCCAATGCTCAAGGCAGAAGAGATGTCCACCACCAGTGCCCAAGGCAGAAGAGATGTCCACCACCAGTGCCCAAGGCAGAAGAGATGTCCACCACCAGTGCCCAAGGCAGAAGAGATGTCCACCACCAGTGCCCAAGGCAGAAGAGATGTTCATCTCCAGTGCTCAATGCAGAAGACACGTCAGCAACCAGTGCCCAAGGCAGAAGTGATGTCCACCAACACTGCTCAAGACAGAAGAGATGTCCACCACTAGCGCTAAAGGAAGAAGTGATGTCCACCACCAGTGCTCAAGGCAGAACAGACTTCCACCATCAGTGCTCAAGGCAGAAGAGATGTTCATCTCCAGTGCCCAAGGCAGAAGACACGTCCGCAACCAGTGCCCAAGGCAGAAGAGTTGTCCTCAACCAGAGCTCAAGACAGAAGATATATCCTTCACCAGTGCTCAAGGCAGAAGTGATGTCCACCACCAGTGGAGAGGTGAGTATTGTGAGGAATTCACTAGAGAGTCAAGTATGACAGGAGGAGCAGCAATACATTGAGAGGCTTTCTGGAGAGGTGAGTATTGTGGGGGAACATCAGGAGCCTCACTAGAAAGTCAAGTATCACGAGAGCAGTGGAAATACATCAAGAGGCTTACTGGAGAGGTGAGTATTGTTAGAGAACCTGAAAACATCAGGAGCCTTACTGGAGAGTCAAGTATCACGAGAGATGCGGCAATACATCAAAAGGCTTTCAGGAGAGGCGAGTATTGTGGGAAAACCTAAGAACCTCAGGAGCCTCACTGGAGAGTCAGGTATCATGGGAGGAGTGGCAATACATCAAAAGGCTTTCAGGAGAGGTGAGTATTGTGGGAAAACCTAAGAACCTCAGGAGCCTCACTGGAGAGTCAGGTATCATGGGAGGAGTGGCAATACATCGAGAGGCTTTCTGGAGAGGTGAGTATTGTTAGAGAACCTGAGAACATCAGAAGCCTCACTGGAGAGTCAGGTATCATGGGAGGAGTGGCAATAGATCAAGAGGCTTTCTGGAGAGGTGAGTATTGTTAGAGAACCTGAGAACATCAGGAGCCTTAGTGAAGAGATCAGAATTGTGTTTTCTACCTATAAAGTTGTTATGATTTTTTTTATCCACTTACACATTACAAACCGTTCCTTTTCACAGCTTTAAAAACAACATGCCTCGTTAATCTAAACTGCAATAAACCTATAACACAATGTAAAATTGCACCATGTGTTTTCTTTTCTGCAGAACGACCAGCAGTTACTGTTCCCCCTCAATAATGCATATTATTTTCTTGTATTTTCAGAGCCAGGTTTTGTTGTCTGTCATCGTGTTTCCGGATGGCTGCATTCCCTTCGGGAGTCGCAGGTGATGGGCCGTGGTTTTCACCTTGGTCTTCAGGGCCGTGCCCTTAATTGGAGCTCATGGTCCCATTAATGACGCTATCTCTAGAGCTTCATATGACCGTTTTAGCACAGCCGTCGTCTCGCTGCCTAATGGACTCTCTCACAACAAAGAACTTTTGTCGTCCTGTCCCAGTGGCTGCCTATTAAATGTACAGCAATCCTCAATTAGCCTGGCCTTTAAAAAAAAACTCACAAGAGCCTGGCAAATGTAATGCTGGGAATACACGGTTCGTTTTTGCCTTCGTTTAAACCTTCGTTACGATTGTGCCTTTTGTCCTTTTCGATCCCGAAATAATCGGTCATACGGTTAATATCACCACCCACGGTTTCGGTTTTTTTTTCGATTCTGATGGTTTCGTTTTTCCAATGATCGAAGGCTGCAAAGAAACGAAACGAAAATCCCTTTTTACAGGGACGGACTAGCATAAACGAATATATAATCGATCTGAACAGCCATCAAGCCTACCAATGGCTCGATTAGATGGATAAAGAGAGATAATATCAAACATGTTCGATCACTAGTCGTTCGTTTTTGGGGTCTATTAATCGAAACTATAATGAGATTATGACTGTTTTCACATACGTTTTCAACACTCGATTCGTTTACCGAACGAATCGAAGGTTTAAACGAAGGCAAAAACGAACCGTGTATTCCCAGCATTAGGCTCTCTCTACTCTCCAAGTCTAAATTGAAAAAGATAGCTGCAGCAGTCTCTATGCGTGCATAAAGCAGGCCATTGCCCAAGCATCCTCTTTATTCAGATGTTGGCTGGTATCTCTTTCAAGGCATTAGGACACATGAAATTGAACCTGATGGTATCATTGTCGCAGTATGTTCCTCTGCCCGCTTAGAATTCTGCAGAGTGTCCTGCTACACACGGCTATCGATGGAATATATTAGGATGTGCTGATAATATGGTAATGGAATTATCTGCTCTGTTCATGACATTTATCCCGTACGCTGGGAATCCATAGATGCTCGGGCCTGGGTAGCTGACAGATAGAACTTCTACCCAAATCCTCAGCTGCACGCCTAGGTACGGCAATCCAGCAGCCTCTGACATGGCACCACAGTTCTGAATGCTAGAAGGAGCAGGCATCAACTAAGGGCGACAGGAAAAAAAGGGCGCAGGGTATAGCCAAAATGTTACAATATTTTTATTGTTTCTTCATGCAATAAAATCTCAAAGTATCATCTCATCTATAACAATGAAAACGAAAATATATGTACAATCATAATAACTATAGTAAAACATTGGTAAATATTACGGATATTTTACTACGACTAAACCTAACCCTACTCTCACACAGAACCCTCCCTCTACCTATCCCTAACCCTTAGACCCCCCACCTAGTTGGGCCTAACCTTAAGACTCCCCTGGTGGTACCTAACCTTAGGAACCCCCCCCCCCCCCCACAGTGGTGCCTAACCCTAACACTTCTCTGGCGGTGCCTAACCCTAAGAGCCCCCCCCCCCCTTCCCAGTGGTGCCTAATCCTAAGACTCCCCTAGTGGTACCTAACCTTAAGACCCCCCCAGTGGTGCCCAACCTTAAGACTTCCCTGATGGTTCCTAACCCTAAGACCCCCGTTCTGGTGCCTAACCCTAAAAATACCCTTCCTGATGTCTAACCCTAAAACCCCCTTTCTCCTCTACAAATAACGTAAATACAAAAAAAATGATATTTAAAGAAATTATAACTCTCTAAATAAATTTCAAAATGCTATAAAAAGTTAAAATAATTTACAAATTATCAAAATGAAAAAAAAAATCTAAAAAATTAAAACGATATGTTACACATCAAAACAAAAAAAAATGGTATAAAAAGTTAAACTGATAATTTACAAATTATCAAAACAAAATTTATTGGACGCCCTAATTTCTTCTTTGACGCCCAATAGCCGATATTTCGCATTTAGCGACCAAAATGTCCATTAGACCCAGACGCCCAAATTTCCTGATTCCAGAATGAAGACTGATACTGCTGTCTATCATACGTAAATACTGTCCCTTTGGCGGCCAAATCCAAGTGCCACATTCAGAAGGAAAACGGTCAGGAGGAAGACCCCCGGTAAGTCCAAATTTTGTTTTTAATTACCGCTCATGGTCACTTTAAACTGTTATTTTTCTGAGTTTTAAAAATATTTTCCATTGTGTATTAAAAATGTTCTAAAAAACGACAAGGTATTTTTGAAAAATCATTTTTTTGCCTTGTTTCCACACTTCTTATTAACCCTCCTGGCGGTATGAAAAATTCCACCAGGAGGCAGCGCGGCAGTTTTTTTTTTTTTAAATCATGTAGCGAGCCCAGGGCTCGCTACATGATAGCCGCTGCTCAGCGGCATCCCCCCGCCCTCTTCGATCGCCTTCACCGATCTCCGATCAGGAAATCTTGTTCAAAGAACGGGATTTCCTGGAGGGCTTCCCCCATCACCATGGCGACGGGGCGGGATGACGTCACCGACGTCAGCGACGTCGTGACGTCATTGGGAGTCCCAATCCACCCCTCGGCGCTGCCTGGCACTGATTGGCCAGGCAGCACACGGGGTCTGGGAGGGGGGGGGGGTAGGGCCGCGCGCCGCAACGGATAGCGGCAATCGTGCGCGGGGCGGCGGCGATCAGTGTGCTGGCGCAGCTAGCAAAGTGCTAACTGCGTCCAGCAAAAAAAAAATTAAGAATCGGCCGAGCAGGGCAGGAGAAAACCTCCTGGCGGGGTTACCGCCAGGAAGGTTAACCTTTGTAGCAATTTTGGCGATGACAGCATGTCTGCTGGCTTTGCTATTAACAACTAGAGTTGAATGTCCAAATTGAAATTACGTATGGCTGTAATTGTAAAAATGTACGCGTGTAAATCGTAATTTAGTGTAATGGTAATTGCCAGATTACAATCAACACTACTCAGGAAACTGGCACTGCTTCTCTCCCTGCCAGTCTTGAACTTCCAAAGACTACCTGCAGGTGGCGTGCAAGCATGCCACAGCCTCCACTACCTCTGGAAACATGACATAGTTGTGGGGAAAATCCAGAATGGAGACTCTTTTTTTGAAAGGCACAGTAGAAGAAGAGGTGACCTGTTAGCAGATATTACAATTATTTAGTATTTATATAGCTCCAACATCTTCCGCAGCGCTGTACAGAGTACATAGTCATGTCACTGACTGTCCTCAGGGGAGCTCACAATCTAATCCCTACAGGGCCGGATTTGTACTTTTTACCGCCCAAGGCCAACTATACCATCTGTATGGTTGTTATCTCTGTGTGCCCCAATGAGAATTCTACTTACTAGTCTCCATCATTGGATGCCACAGACAATAACTATTTTAGTAATATGCGTATAGATAAGTTATGTTTTCCTTAAGAACTTTTATGTTATGTTTGCCATCTCGAGTCGTTAATGATGGACCCATTGCGTCACCATGAGAGTTAGACTGATGTATATCTGCAGGATAGAGCTTACAGGTCTTGCAGGGATGACAAAAGTACAGGACAGAGAGTTCAGAGGTTAAAGCTGTCCTTGTAGATAGTGATGGCTCCATAGAACAGCTTTACTGCCCCTCACTGAGCCGCCCCTAAATTTCTGGTGCCCTAGGCCATGGCCTAGGCGGCCTTGCCAGAAATCCGGCCCTGAATCCCTACCATAGTCAAGTATGTATGTATCGTGTAGTGTATATATTGTAGTCTAGGGCCAATTTAGGGAGAAGCCAATTAACTCATCTGTATGTTTTTGGGATGTGGGAGGAAACTAGAGTGCCTGGAGGAGACCCACACAGACACGGGGAGAACATACACACTCCTTGCAGATAGCATCCTGGCTGGAATTCCATCCGAGGACTCAGCACTGCAAGGCGAGAGCGCAAACCACTACGCCCCCTTACTTCCCTACTACGCCCCCATACTTCCCTACTACGCCCCCAAACTTCCCTACTACGCCCCCATACTTCCCTACTACGCCCCCAAACTTCCCTACTACGCCCCCATACTTCCCTACTACGCCCCCATACTTCCCTACTACGCCCTCATACTTCCCTACTACGCCCTCATACTTCCCTACTACGCCCCCATACTTCCCTACTACGCCCTCATACTTCCCTACTACGCCCCCAAACTTCCCTACTACGCCCCCATACTTCCCTACTACGCCCCCATACTTCCCTACTACGCCCTCATACTTCCCTACTACGCCCTCATACTTCCCTACTACGCCCCCATACTTCCCTACTACGCCCTCATACTTCCCTACTACGCCCCCAAACTTCCCTACTACGCCCTCATACTTCCCTACTACGCCCTCATACTTCCCTACTACGCCCCCATACTTCCCTACTACGCCACCGTGTTGACTCGTGATATTAAATTGGCCCCCCACGTATTTAAGAATTTAACAATCTGTTTTTTAAACAGTATTAAACGCACATTTTCCCAGCTTCTTCAGTATAACAGCGGACTTTATCCTTAATTCACATTTGTTGCAAAAGAAAAGAAAATATATATTTTTTTTTTTGTACAGTAAATGTGAAATATAACGCACATAAGCACGTATTGTTATACCTTACTTTTTTTTCATTTACAAAACCCTCCATCAGTTAATTGCCAAGCTTGAACTCTCCTGTATTCTCCTATGTTCCTACGGCACTGAGAAACTTTAAGAAATATTCACAAAACATGTACTTAAAATGGGAAAAAAAAAGAAATACATTTTTCCCCTCTCAGAAGCCGCTTTTGGAACAGAGAAGAAAAATATAGAATGATCTTTATAAAACAGATTGTGAAGACGAGATGGCTGTGATCACATTAAAAAGATCATTCAGAACAGTTTTTTTTTGTGCCTTAGAATTCTCTATATGTGTGTTTGAATTATGTAAGAATAAAATTAGCCTCTTTCAATGGCATATTTGAATTAAGATCACAGGAAGCGTTCATCGGCTGTCATGCTTTGCATTAGAGTCAAATCGTTCGGCAGTGAAGTGGCATGTCTGGGGCGACAATGACAAATTGTCACTAAATTACAAAGACTTCTGGCAAAAAGACAAGCTATTGGGGCCGCAGGAACAATGATCAGCTCAGAGAATTCCAGCGTCTAGCTCTTCTTTTTTTCACATAATGGCAGACAGAGCACGGCCATACAATGACCTGTTAACCCTTTCCGTACAGCGCGCCGGCGAAATGTCGCTACAGAGGCCGGGCGGACAAAAACAGAAGCGGGTCACAGCCCAAGAACACATCTGCAATCCGGCAAACAGGGAGGCTGGCCGGCATCTTTGCATAAATTCTTTTCAGGGAGAGTCTTTGTAAAGAATAAAGAATCCCCCATGAGAAGATGGACTTGTCCAAAACCTGTCAGTTCTGTCAGATTTCTACTACCTACGGTAAGTGACAGCTACATAGGAGAAAAGTCATTTATGGCTCATTTTACCTTGTTTTTTGACGTAAAGAGAACCTGTGTTTAAAAATAGATATCTCAGTAGAGGGAGGCCTCTAGATAATCTAGAGCAGCACCGTCCAACTTGCGACCCGCCAGACGCCTTTCTGTGGCCCACCGACTCTCTCTTTCTCCCCCTCAGATCCTCATATCTCATATCTGTAGCATTTGTACATTTGGCTCCACCCATGACCACGCCCACAATGTAATGTATAGTCATTAGTCACACCCATTTTTGTGTGTGGTAGGACTGTCCAGAAGTAGGGGCAGAGCTGGGACAAGGTCCTTCAGCACCCAAGGCTGAGACACCAAAGTGCGCCCCTCCATCCCTACCCCCCAGCCATCACACACTGATTGCTACTAGACTAAGAGGCGCCCCAGGGACCCCAACCTCCCTAATACCTTAATCTCTAGTTATCTGACTTGCAGTCACTGCCATGTATCCCTTTTTCCTAATTCTTTCTGCTTTAAACACAATTGGGAATGACAACTGAATGAATTGTGCGCCCCCTTCTACACAGCGCCCTGAGGCTGGAGCCTCTCCAGCCTCTGCCTCGGCCCGGCCCTGAGTAGGGGGTAGGTGTAAAAACTGTCTGTGTCCCCGGGCACTGAAAACCCTAACCATGCCTAAAGAGGCCATACAGTGGAGGGGGGGGGGTGGAGGGACAATGCCTGGCACATAACTGATGAGCGGATTCTGGCGGGAGGCATGAGGAGGGAGAAAATGCGCTGGGGGATTGCAGTCATTTAATGTTTAATGTTTGGTGGCACCTGTACACAGTGCTTGGCTAAGGTGGTCATGAGCGTATGCCTTGGACGACTTCCCTCTAACTTGTGTACGCACCTTCAGAATGCCACATGGCAGATAGCTCAATACATGAATTCCCTATGGAAATACATGTGAGGCTGATGCCCCTCCTAGTGACCACCTGTGGTCCTGCAGCTGGTAACTGACAGCATATAAGTCTGACACCGTCACCCTATAGGGCTTGTTATCATCACACTTACTGTCCACATTTTGATTTCAGTGAATTTTATATAGGAAATGAGAAGAATTCTGTTTCTGGTGGGGGGCCAAGTCTTTTTCCCACAGTTTGAGGCTAAATCCTGATGTAATTTCTTCCGTTAACTCCTTTTGCTTTTCTCCTCCAATCGCTGAGTCACCTCAGCCTTGCTTGTAAACATGAGTGAGCAGAGGATCATGTTTCAGCTAGGCAGCAGTCTGCTCAGCCAATCAGTGAGAAGCAGGAAGGTGGGAGGGAAGATAACAAGCCTCCCTTCTCTCACTGTGGTTGGCGATGGCACAGAAAAGAGCCTGGGGGACTGAGAAAATATAACAACAGCAGAGAGATTCCTGTATAGATTGGAGAGCTTGTACTTGCAGTGTGAGATTTCCGGCAGCATTTTAAACACACTGCAGTGTTTAAATAGAATTTGGTTTTGTGGCTGACAATCCTGCTTTAAGAGTTCCTTCATCTGAGGGCCCCATGAAAGCCTTGCTATGGGGCCCCAGGATCTCTAGGTACACCACTGATTGTATAAAGAATTGATGTTTATGGCTTCTACTGTGATGCCAATTAGGTCATATCATTCATGTGCTGCACACAAGTTAATTTGTAGCTGTAAACACATGGGGCTTGATTCACTAAAGTGAGATAAGTGCAGTGTTCTCCCCAGGATCTTTTAGCTGGGTGCTCCACCCGGATAGATTTGGTGACCACCCGGCTGTCATCGGCTCACCTCCTCCTATGCTGTAAGCACAGTTGCCCTGCATTTTCAACTCGCCCCACCCGGCTACTTTTTCATGCCACCCGGCTGGAAAAAAATTCTGGGGAAAACACTGAAGTGTTATCACGGCCGTGCTATGCGATTTGTGTGAGTTTGCCGCGATTTTCGTGTGTAAATTTTTTTCGCGTGCAAATTTCCGTGTTTGCACGCTAATGTTGGCATTCGTATGCTAACGCGAATTTTAGCATGCATTAACCTTTGCAAACGCGAAGGTTAACGTGCACTAAAATTTGTGTAAGCACGCGAACATGAAAATTTGCACACAAAAAAAAATTACAAGTGAAAATTGCGGCAAACTTGATAACAGTTATTACACTTTGGTGAATCCAACCCATGATATGATTTTTTATACTTCTTTACCATTCGAGAATTTTTTCCTGATTGTAACATTTGAAAAATCTGACCAATGCACCACACAGCTCAGCTCGGGCTTACCGCCAGGAAGGTTAACTACCTAAAGACCACTCCACGCCAATTGGCGTGCAGTCCTGGAGGCGGGTTTTGCAGGAGATCTCGCGCGCATCTCCGCTTCAATGTCTCCGTCATCAGTCTCCCAGTGGCTAGGAGACTGTTAGACGGCTTCCGTCCCCCTGGGCGGAAGAAAAGCAGATCCGTTGTCATAGGCTGAAGTCTATGAAAGCCGATCGCGCTGATTGGCTGGCGGGGGGAGGAAGGGGATAATAGAAGAAAAAATAGCAATTTAGTGTTAAAAAAAAAACAAAAACAGTATTTATAAAAAATAAATAAATCAATAAACATCCCGGAAGCCATCACAGCCCACCAACAGAAAGCTCTGTTGGTGGGCAGAAAAGGGGGAGGGGGAATCACTTATGTGCTGAGTTCTAAAGCCATGCAGTGAGCCCTTGAAGCTGCAGTGGCCTAATTTGTAAAAAATGGCCTGGTCACTAGGGGGGTTTCAGCCCGTGATCCTTAAGTGGTTAAAGAGGTCCTGTAGTGACATATAGTAGAACGCAGTAAATTATTCAGGATAACCACTTTTATGTTTATTATTCAGCTTTTACCATCAGAAACACTTCCTTTATATATATATTGAATTCAGCACCGTCGTCCTCCCAGTGATGTTTATCCTAGGCTGATTAGCTGTAAAGAG
This sequence comes from Hyperolius riggenbachi, assembly GCF_040937935.1. Classification (NCBI taxonomy): domain Eukaryota; kingdom Metazoa; phylum Chordata; class Amphibia; order Anura; family Hyperoliidae; genus Hyperolius; species Hyperolius riggenbachi. Next base: position 295,573,066 of record NC_090654.1, on the reverse strand, counting down.
TCATTCCCCTCCCCCCTCCCCCCAGCATTCTGTGAGATCAGGTATATTTTCCTACCGAGACATTTTATTCTTTATGTTATTTTCACTAGAGTTCCTCTTTAAATTACACCAAAAATAAAATTGCACTTGAGTTATTTTATACTTTTGTCCCTTTACCTACCCCCCCACCCCCCCCTTTTTTTTTTTTTTTACAAAATATCTGTGTGCCAGATGGGGGTTCAAGCCTGCTATCGGACACTGGCCTTCCATCTGCTAAAGTAACGCAACAAAAAATACAACTTTTATAGTTCGGTAATGAAGAACAGATCTGGAGTGTTCGCCAAGCATACGCTATGAAATGGTCCCTTTGAAGTTTTGCATTGGTCTGACTCTGGCCAGATGGCTAACTCATCATCTGATACAGGAACAGGTCAAGTCGAAGTTCAGAGCCAAAGGTAGGAGAGACATCGGCAAAAGATTCCCTCAACAAAGCACAATTCATCTTCTCTCTGTCCCCTCTGATGATTTACGGATGTGGACTCTGTCAGGCGCTGGGAAAATAAGAGGGGACATAATTTATTGGCAGAGCTGATTCTCTTCCTGCTGGTTGTTGGTCACATTGGAGTATCTCGTCTACGAGGGTCAAGTCAGACAACGAATGATCTTACAGAAAGATACATGTGTGGAAAGATGACTGAGGTTGAAAGGTTTCTGTCTGTGACTGATGGATTCCAGTCTGCATGTTTAGTGCACAAAAAGCTTTAATATCTGAACTTCTTCCAGGGTTTTCAAGCTGGAACATCTTCTTGGGCAGCTTCCTTGGCTATAGCATTGTTTAGACGTTAGGAGACGTGTACAGAAAGTAGAGAATATTTGCCAAAATGATTAAAGTCCAAATGGCAGTCCGAAAAAAAAGGGTCATGTAAGGGGCGGAACTAAAAGTCATGTCCCTCCCTGCCCCCAGCATTTACACCCCAGTACCCCATGGTGTACTCCACAACCAGGAGACTGAGGCACTACACCTGCTATTGCTGGAATTCTGTTTTGTCCCCACGTTTATTGCCTGATGAAGCGGGCTCGGCCTGCGAAACGCGTTGCACTTTTGGGGTACCATATAATAAATGTGATTGCTACTATTCAGACAGTCTTTCGTGTCTGCTTTATGGAGGTAAGTCCACCACTTCCTCCTAGCAAATTTTAAAGGTTTTATCCACTTTTATTCTGCTGGCGCCTCTGTTCTCCTTCCACAACCAGGAGGCCCATCTGCCAGAATGAATAAAGCCCAAATCTTCAAAATCCCAGGCCCCAAAATAGGGTCACGTAAGGGCCGGAACTACAAGTCATGGGTCCCGCCTAAAAACTTTGGTTGGGTCCTCCTACGTAATCACACCCCCTTCCCTGATAGTGTACCCCACAACCAGGATGTCCATTGGCCAGAAATCATATAGCAAGTGCAACCACCATGAAGATGAGAGGGTAATGTCCTAGGGTCCCCCAAACCTCTGGGCTCCCTTGCAGATGTATGTGCTGCTCCTATTATAGTTATTACTCTTAGCCATGTGAATTTTAGCAAGATTTCTGACATACCCGCGTACAGGAATTAGGGGGAGCATCGGCATCGTAGACTAAGGAGACAGAAAGACACTGGTGACTGGTTGGAGGAAACCCCAAAAACAGAAACAGCCTAAAGACAGTGTAGTAAGTAGGTGGCTCTGTCTAGAATGACATTATGATAGTCACAGCAGTGGGCAGCCATTGTTATGCTGGGTACACACAATGCTATTTTCTGTCAGATTTCCTGGTAGATCAATTATTTCCAGCATGTCTGATCTGATTTCCGATCGATTTTCCATTCACTTCGAATTGGAAATCAGATTGGATGTCCTGGAAATAACTGATCTGGCACTGCCAGTAAATCTCATGGTGTGTACCTAGCATTAGGACAGGTGGTGGCTGAGATATCACTGACCCCACCTGGGCTGTAAGGAAAGTTGTGGATGGAAAGCTGCACCCCGAAAAAGGAAGGATTTCTATGGTTTAACCACGAAAACACATAATAAACCCCTAATGGGTGGATTATCAGACACTGATAGCTGCAGGTGCCCAAAAAGAACAAAAAAGCTAAAAGGCTCTAAAATGGGGCAGAAGGAATCACCTCCGAAGAAGAGAACGGGCCCATTCCAATTCACTTTTTCTCCAGAGTGATATTTTCACATCTTTTCAGTAAAATGCCTTTAAAGGCCCATTCACACTTAGAAACGGAAAAACCGCCGGTGGCGTTTTGCAGGAGTGATTTTTCCGCAATTTTATGCGCAAAAATCACTGAACACTGCAGCGATTTTTCCGCGATCGCGTTTAGCGCTTCTATAGCACTAAAACGCAATCACTGAGAAATCGCCTGAAAATGGTGCAGGCTACGGGTTTGCGTTTAGCGTTTTTGGGCGATTTGCGGCGATTATCACAAATCGCCAAAGTAAGAACGGGCCCATAGGGTTTCATTACACTCGCACTTTTAAAAAGCGCTAGCGTTTGAGCATTTTGCCGAAATCGTGGAAAAACGTTCTAGTGTTAATGGGCCCTTAAAGGGACCCTGAGCATAACAGTAAAATGGCCAAATGAACATACCTGGGGCTTCCTCCAGCCGTTCACAGTCCATGGCCTTCCTTTGCGTCCTCCGGGCTCCCTCCGTTCTGCCCCCGGCAGTTCCGTTGGGCCTCGTTCACATTGCGTTACACTCACGTGGCCGTTCGCGTTGGATGTTTTTGGGGGAGTTTTTGGGGCTCGGTGGGAGGTGCGTTTTTAAGCAGAGCTCATTTCTAAGCGCATTTCCTGAGCGTTTTTTTTCATTCACTCCCTGGCATCAGTCAGGAAGTGAACTCTTTGACCCGGGAAAAAAAAATACAATGTATTTATTCTTAAGAATGCGAACACAATCGCTACACAAAGCGATTTTGTGAGCGTTTTGCGGTTTTCCTATATTTTCCATTGGAGTGGAATCGCCCCAGAACTGGCCCATGCACAGATTTTCCGACCGCACAGCGCACGACCCGCCCTAATATGAACCTTCTCATATACTCTCACTCTAATAGAGCCCCCGGAGGAAGAACCTGGACGCCGAGGGAGCCCATGGACTAGGGCCAATTGGATCAGGGCCAAAGTTGGAAAGCAGCAAAAATGCGTATTTATAAAGCAGAGAACAATGTCTTTTGTGGTACAGCTTCACTGTTTGTAGGTCAGTGCCAGCTAATTAGGACATACATATTCCAGCCTTCCTGAGGAAGCAGTGTTATACCACAAAGTGCATTGCTACAAGCTGTATTAGCTGCTATATTAAGCTATTCATGGTGTGTGCAGCTATGATAAGGAGGTCACCATGTTGCTTGAGGGAGCCCATGTAGGTGTCTATAAATTACTAGGCTGGCTAGGCATCTGCTCCCTCTCCTGCTTGGGGCCTGTTTCAGGGGTGTTCCAAGCTCTCTTCATCTAATTTAAAGGGACTTGCAGAGCACAAAAAACGAAACAAGAAAGCCATCCTACCCCGGCGTGCGTTGGTTTAGCGTCCCCATCTTATCGGTTATGTTTCGGGACGTTGATTGGACGCTCTGCATCACCCCAAAAAATCCCTTCACAGTGGAAATTTTGGTTTAGACAGCAGAAGTGTGGTGAAGATGGGCAGCAGCGTGGCGTGTATCAGAAATAGGCAGCCAAGGTGGGTTAAAGGGAACCTGAAGTGAGAGGGATATGGAGGCTGCCATATTTATTTCCTTTTAAACAATACTAGTTACCTGGCTGTCCTGCTGATCTAGTCAGTGGGGTTTGAATCACACACCTGAAACAAGCATACAGTTAATCGAGTCACACTACAGTCAGAAACATCTATCTGTATGCTTGTTCAGGGGCTATGGAGTAGGCTAGAATCACAGTAGGACATTGCATTTTGATGTAACGTTAAAGTCGCAACACAACATTACAAGGCAACGCACCAAAAAAGTCGCAACACACCTTAATTCTGCTTTAGCGTCGCATACAGTAGTTATAGTAGCGTATACAGGCAATGAAAAGTATGCTTCCCTGTATCTCTTAACATCTGCCTTTAGAGGTAACGCACTGCGTCACAATAAACGCAACATTTACAACGCGACTTTAACCACTTAAAGAGACACTGAAGCGAAAAAAAAAAATGATGATATTATGATTTGTATGTGTAGCACAGCCAAGAAATAAAACATTAAGATCAGATACATCAGTGTAATTGTTTCCAGTACAGGAAGAGTTGAGAAACTCCAGTTGTTAACTTTATGCAAACAAGCCATTAAGCTCTCCGACTAATTAGTCATGGAGGGGGCTGTTATCTGACTTTTATTATCTCAACTGCAAGTGAACTGTTTACTTTTCCTCTGCCAGAGGAGAGGTCATTACTTCACAGACTGCTCTGAAAGAATCATTTTGAATGCTGAGTGTTGTGTAATCTGCACATATTATAGAATGATGCAATGTTAGAAAAAACACTATATACCTGAAAATAAAAGTATGAGAATATTTTCTTTGCTGCTAATCTTCTAGTAATTATTCATAGTACACAACCAATTCACTATATCATATATTTTTTTTTCGCTTCAGCGTCTCTTTAAGCCCACAGGGTTGTTTATTTTTTGCATTTGAGCAACTTTCGCCTCCCATTCATTTGCCAATAACTTTATCACTACTCATCACAATGATCTGGTCTATATCTTGTTTTTTCCGCCACCAATTAAGCTTTGTTTGGGTGGGACATTTTGCTAAGAATTCTTTTATTCTAAATCCACTTTAACAGGAAAATTAAGAAAGGGAAAAAAAAATCATTATTTCTCAGTTTTTGCCCATTATAGTTTGAAATTAATACATGCTACCGTAATTAAAACCCATGCATTTTATTTGCCCATTTGTCCTGCTTATTACACCATTTAATTTATATCCCTATCACAATGTATGGTGCCAATATTTTATTTGGAAATAAAGGTGCATTTTTTCAATTTGCGTCCATCACTATTTACAAGCCCATAATTTAAAAAAATTATATTAATATACTCCTTTGACATGCATATTTAAAAAGTTCAGACCCTTAGGTAACTATTTATGTTTTGTTTGTTTTTTAAATGTAATTTTTTTTATTTTTTTGTATTAAAAATTGTATGTGTGTAATTTTTGGTGTGGGAGGTAAACAGCTAATTTTAAATGTGAAAAAAATTATTATTTATTAAAAATGGATGTGTGTGTAGTTTTACTATTTGGCCACAAGATGGCCACAGTCAAAAAGTACTGGAAGCATGGTCGTACGCTTCCAGGAAGGAGAATGAAGACGGGGAACTTTTTGTGTCTCAGAAAAACCGCAGCCCCTGATTAGAGGCTGTCGGTTTTTCTGTGGGGGGCTTTGATCAATGAATGCAATCTATATTCCAGGAGCGCGCGCGGCCCAACTGGACGAGAATGGTCATCCAGTTGGGCTTAAGTGGTTGACACCGCACTGTGACCGTCGCATAGGGTTAACATTGCCGTGCGGTAACCTGCGTTACGTGACTTTATTACCACAGGACAATAACGTCCCACTGTGAATCTAGCCTTAAAGAGGAACTCCAGTGAAAATAATGTAATAAAAAAGTGCTTCATTTTTACAATAATTATGTATAAGTGATTTAGTCACATTGTAAAATCATTTAAATCCCTGATTTACATTCTGACATTTATCACATGGTGGCATTTTTACTGCTGGCAGGTGATGTAGCTGCTGCTTGCTTTTTTGGTAGTTGAAAACAGCTGTAAACAGCTATTTCCCACAATGCAACAAGGTTCACAGACAGGAAACTGCCAGGAGTACCACGGTCCTCAGAGCTTCTTGTGGGAGGGGTCTCACCACAATATCAGCCATACAGCGCCCCCTGATGGTCTGTTTGTTAAAAGGAATAGATTTCTCATGTAAAAGGGGGTATCAGCTACTGATTGGGGTAAAGCTCAATTCTTGGACGGAGTTTCTCTTTAAAGTATTAGAGGTGCAGGCTCAGCAGGACAGCCAGGCAATGTGCATTATTTAAAATGAAATAAATATGGCAGCCTCCATTTCGCTCTCACCTCGGTTTCCCTTTAACCCCTTCTGCCATGCTACACAACCCCGGCACCCTCCAAGACAACTTCCCAAAACTGATCTAGGTCATGCTTAGTCCGGGGCAGTCGGCATTCTATAGCCCGAGGCACTACACACAACACCCTGAGCACCAGGAATGAAGTACATATTTTTGCCTATTGCAAAAGCTGCTATTTTTCAGATTGGGGACATCTCCCTCCTTTAGGTGCTGTTTTCTGTCTGGCTTTCTTGGCAACCGCCTCAGCTGCTGCACGACAGAACTGGCACACGCCGCTCACAATACACAGACACAAAAATACAGTTGGTTTCTCTTAATTGGATATAATATAATCTGGATCTGTGTGGTCCAAATCCTCATGTTGTAGCCATTGCCGCTCACCGGGCCGCCAACACACTGCAGACTTTGGAGGAAGTTGGCTTATCTGTTTACAACTAATGTGCGATGATTTTGTTAAAAAGAAATTAACTTTGATTTAAAGGATAACTGCAAACGCCCACATGCAAAGCATTGCAGGCTCCGGTCTCAGCTTATTTCAGCATCCCTCTGGCAGCAGTAACTGTTTCTAGCTCTCAACAGCCTCTGTGGTTTAACCAGCAGCCTGCGTTTCATGCTGACCTTGACCCAGCTATCCTGACCTTGCCTTGTCTCTGGCCCTTGTTACTGAACCCTGCTTGTTTGTCCCATGCCTTTCTGCCACCTGCCTCAGCTCTTGCTTGACTTCTGATGCACGTTAGTCTTCTGCTTGCCTCGACCTTTGCCTGGATGACTGTGACTTGGCTGCTGCCTGCCTCGACCTTTGCCTGGATAATGACTGTGACTTGGCTGCTGCCTGCCCCGACCTTTGCCTGGATAATGACTGTGACTTGGCTGCTGCCTGCCTCGACCTTTGCCTGGACAATGACTGTGACTTGGCTGCTGCCTGCCCCGACCTTTGCCTGGATAATGACTGTGACTTGGCTGCTGCCTGCCTCGACCTTTGCCTGGACAATGACTGTGACTTGGCTGCTGCCTGCCTCGACCTTTGCCTGGATGACTGTGACTTGGCTGCTGCCTGCCTCGCCCTTTGCCTGGATGACTGTGACTTGGCTGCTGCTTGCCTTGACCTTTGCCTGGATAATGACTGTGACTTGGCTGCTACCTGCCTCGACCTTTGCCTGGATAATGACTGTGACTTGGCTGCTGCCTGCCTCGACCTTTGCCTGGATGACTGTGACTTGGCTGCTGCCTGCCTCGACCTTTGCCCGGATAATGACTGTGACTTGGCTGCTGCCTGCCTCGACCTTTGCCCGGATAATGACTGTGACTTGGCTGGTGCCTGCCTCGACCTTTGCCTGGACAATGACTGTGACTTGGCTGCTGCCTGCCTCGCCCTTTGCCTGGATAATGACTGTGACTTGGCTGCTGCCTGCCTCGCCCTTTGCCTGGATGACTGTGACTTGGCTGCTGCCTGCCTCGACCTTTGCCTGGACAATGACTGTGACTTGGCTGCTGTTTGCCTCGACCTTTGCCTGGATAATGACTGTGACTTGGCTGCTGCTTGCCTCGACCTTTGCCCGGATAATGACTATGGCTTGGCTGCTGCCTGCCTCAAAATAATAATGTTAACATTTGTATAGCACTTTTCTCATGCCAGACTCAAAGCACTTGACAGCTGCAGGCACTAGGGGGCGCTCGGTGGGCTACCCTGGTGCGTTATTGAACAGGTAACTTGTTCCATCCAGGATTCTTCCACTGGTCTCCTGTGTCAAAGGTGAGAATGCAGGTCTGCTATATTACAAACAATCCCCCAGCACAGCACCATTCCTTCTGCAGCCTAATTACACTATCAAATTCCTACCACGGCTGCTGCAGCTGACCCTACTGAGTACCAGGTGTTCAGACGGGGTAGGGGAAATGCAGGAGGGCTTTACCATTGGCTGAGGCTAGAAGCACACTAGACAGGAACGCTAGCGTTTTTGGCATTTATGAAAGTCTATGTGCCGCAAGTGAAAATTCATATACTGTTTGTGCGTTTTACAGTGTGCGTTTTTGAAAATGTACAACTTGCTGCATAATTTTCAAAAACACATGTAAAACGCACTTAATGTATATCAATGGAGACGCAGAGGAATACATTTTTACCGTTTTTTTTAATATATATGATACTGTACTTTTAACTCTGTTGATAAAGGGAAATTATTAAAAAAAACACAATTGTAAACGCATACAAAAAAAACGCACAAAAGAATGAAAAATGCACAGTGCAGAAAGCACATGTCTCCCAGCCTCCAGGATAAGCTGGTTTTCGTATTATACATTTGAATGTAAGCAGAGCGGTTTCTGTGGCTCATCTGCTGGAGACAGTAAAGAGGTCCCAGCTTATAAAATCCCGTTACAGGAAAAACAAAACATTATTTCTCTTTATTTTAGGTTAGATTTGATAGTCCAGTCCCCCTTTACTCCTCACATTTGCTTTAATGTTTATAATACAGAAAGAAGCCGCATTCGCAGAGCTCACAGTCTGTCTAGCACAAATATTTTCTCTCTCAATTTACATTTTGAGAAAGACATGAAATAAAGATGATTTCTGCATTCGGCGACCGCGACAACTTCCGATGCCCATGTGCTAAGCCATTTGTTAAAGCCTCATAAACGGCATGTTGGTTTTTTAATTAAACACATGGTAAACCGAAGGCTGGATTTAATTTCATTTTTTCCCCCCTCCTTTGTGATTGTACGCAATGCGACCTACAGAAGATCGCTGTCAGGCTTCGGGAAGGCAGACCGGCGGGTTTACTGCACAAAACAAATGATTTTCTGCAAGTTTCAGATGTAACAAACACATATTCACTTCTGTGTGCTTTATTAACACTATACTAACATCAAGAAGGGCCACTGGTGTAACTATAGCCCCCCGCAGCTCCTGCAGTGGCTGAGGAAGGCCTGGGGGATCACACCTTATTATGGAGAGTACAGTGTAACGTTATACTATATCACCTGCTCCAGAGCCACACATCTCCTCCACTTCCTGGTTAATTTGCAAGTGCTGTGTGCTTCAGTCCCAGCATGGTGATTGGCTGGCTGCAAACGGACCAGGAAGTGGAGGAGAGACATGTTCCTGGAGCAGGTATTGAAGTGGTACTGTTACTGGCCTGTGGAAGTGGGGAACCTCTTATTTTATTGTGCTTTTCACAAAGTTTTATTCATCCTGGGCGCCTCTTTACCCTTGCTGTCCCCATGTATAGATTGCCAGATGTGCCCAGCCCAGTAAAGCAGATTATCAGCTCCATCCCTCTGCAGAGTAGCGGGAAGAGCGTATTGAGAAAAAACTCACCACCTCCCGACGTTCCAGCGTGGTTGGGATGCTCACCTGTACTGGCCTGTCACAGGATGCTGCTGTTATCAAGGAGAGGAACTTGGGTTTGTGGCGCTGCTGTGGAGAGGTATCATGCTGGACTACCGGGAGAAGGTGAGTTTCTTCTCATTAACGCTCCACTTGACACTCTGCAGAGGGGGGCACACAGTGAGCCGCCTTTTACCCAGTAGCCACCTGTAGGCACAAGCCTACAGTGCCTACCGGTAAATACGGCCCGGACTCTTATCATTCAATCAACTTTGCTTTTTTTTCAGGGCAGTTGGGAAAGCAGCAGAAAAAAATAAACACACAATAGGCTGTTCAGGAATCAGGAAAACACCACTAATGATTTTTTTGCTGTCCTTTTCCTTAAAGAGAGTCTGAAGCCAATTTAAATACTTGTTTTTACCTTTTATTTATGTTAAGGATTATGGCCAGTGCTAAAACGCTGCATTCCTGCGGCAGAACGAGGGCTTTATACCCCCCAAATCCCGGGGGAAAAAACGTGGAGTGCTTCCTGGTAGAGGCAGAGTTTTGCGCAGCAGCTCTGCCTCTAGTCACGTCAATCTGCGATAGTCTCCGCCTCTCCCCACCCCTCTCTGTCTTCTTTCACTGAGAGTGGAGGAGAGAGGTGGGGAGAGGCGGAGATTGACTGTACTGGAGGTGGAGCTACTGCGCAAAGCTCTGCCTCCCCCGGGCAGCAAAATCTACGACCTAGGAAAGTGGTGGAATTTTGCCCTGGGATTTGGGGGGTATAAAGCGCTCCTTCTGCAGCGGGAATGCAGCATTTTAGCACTGGCCATAATCCTTAACATAAATAAAAGGTAAAAACAGTATTTAATTTGGCTTCAGACTCTCTTTAATGCCTGCGGCACATAACAGACAACAACAACAGAACAGATAGGTTGTAGCTATTTCCCGAGCAGAGTCCAGCCTATTTATCTGCTAATTATGTGTCTGCTGTCTTGTGATTACCCCACACTTCTACCACTTAACCCAAGTAGCAGCGAAGAACAGGAGGACAGGATACGCAGAATTGTGGTAGGCGTTTACGTAGGTCGAATGGGTCTCTTTGGCTGACAGAAGCTATTCTTAAGGACACGTGCTGCTGGATGTATCTTGGCAGGAGATCCACAAAGCTTTTCTGAGAGCTGTTAACTCCTCACACAGCAACGCTCTCTCCAGCAAATACCCAGAATCCTCAGCCACGAAGGAAAACTGCCCGCGTCTTACATCAAGTCTCTCTGCGTTCAGTGCTCATGGTGAAGGTGTGACACTTCTGTACCCGAGGGGAGAGGGAGGGGGCCATACCTATTACCTGTTAAACAATGCCAGTTGCCTGGCAGTCCTGCTGATCTCTGTGGCTGCAGTAGTGTCTGAATCACACCAGAAACAAGCATGCAGCTAATCTTGTCAGATCTGACAATAATGTCAGAAACACCTGATCTGCTGCATGCTTGTTCAGGGGCTATGGCTAAAAGTATTAGAGGCAGAGGATTAGCAGTATAGCCAGGTAACTGGTATTGTTTAACAGGAAATAAATATGGCAGCCTCCATATCCCTCTAACCTCGGGTTCACAGTAAGTGCACCTGCAGTGACATGTAACATGGGCTCTGATGCACAAACCTACAGTCATATAGGTGTGCACAGTCTGCATATGCCCATGTTGAGAAAAATGTACACATAGCATCAGTCCGACTTACTTCTCTGTAAGGCTGGAGACACACTGGCTTAAATTACTGTGTGAATGACATGCGTGCATTCCTTCGGAAGTCTGCAATGTTCTACCGTAAAATGTATATGTTTCAAAATGCTGCAAAAATCATGTGCGATTACCATCAACTGCAGGCAAGTGCAGGAGGTCTATGGTGGGTGAGGCACAATCAAATTATGTTCCCCTCCACCTGGTGCTGCCTGGAATTGAGAACGCTCCTTACAGGGACCATTGTTTGCACTGAAATCTTCTGCAGCGCTGTACAGTGTACATAGTCATATCACAGAGGAGCTCACACTCTAATCCTACCATAGTCACATGTCCAGCATAGTCTAGGGTCTTTTTAATTATGTTTTTGGGATTAAGGAGGAAATCAGAGTGCCTGGAGGAAACCCGAGCAAAATCAGGATCCTCCAGAGGCTTCCCCCTCGCCACTACATCGGTGGAACCTCACAAAGCTTGTGGCCATGCTCCCGTACGTGGACACAGCTGGCCCCTGCACAGGAGCCCGGAGCCACCACTTGGGCTCAGCAGAAGACTCCTTGCTAGTGCGGCGATACCAGCTTCTGTGCCTGCTCAGTGCGGCTGAGCTCTGTCCACAAGCCCTTCCCGCCAGGGTTTGAGGCATCCCAGCACTGAAATGGTGAGGAGGGGGAGATGGGAAGCCAACCTATTCTTAGGCAAGTACGAGTGTTGATTTTAATCTGCTAAATTTACAGCCACACTATTGATTTTGTGTAATACATTCGTAATTTCGTGTAGTTTTTGCATCATTTTGTGCCGACTTTAGCTGTTAATAGCAAAGCCCTCATACATGTAATATGTAACCGCTTCACCACTGAAGGGTTTTACCCCTTGAGCACCAGAGCAATTTTCACCTTTCAGCGCTCCTTCCATTCATTCGTCTATAACTTTATCATTACTTATCGCAATGAAATTAACTATATCTTGTTTTTTCCACCACTAATTAGGATTTCTTTAGGTGGGACATTATGCCAAGAATTATTTTATTCTAAATGTGTTTTAATGGAAAAATAGGAAAAAATGTGGGGAAAAAAATTAATTATTTTTCAGTTTTCGGCCATTATAGTTTTTAAATAATGCATGTTACTGTAATTAACCCTCTGGGCGATATAATTACATCGCCCAGGAGGGGGCGCAGCATTTTAAAAAAAAAAAAATATTTTGTATATCATGTAGCGAGCCCTGGGCTTGCTACATGATAGCCGCTGCGCAGCGGCATCCCCCACCCACCCACTCCGATCGTCTTCGGCGATCAGAGAACGGGATTTCCTGCTGGGCCTCCCCGGTCGCCATGACGTCACCAACGTCATGGACGTCGTGACATCAGAGGGAGTCTCGATCCACCCCTCAGCGCTGCCTGGCACTGATTGGCCAGGCTGCGCAAGGGGTCGGGGAGGGGGGGGGGGGGGGCTGCGCGGCACGGCGGGTAGCGGCGGATCGGCGGCGGCGTTCGGAAGTTACACGCAGCTAGCAAAGTGCTAGCTTCGTGTAACAAAAAAAATTACGCAAATCGGCCCACCGGGGCCTGAGAACTCTTCTCGGGATTATTGCCCAGGAGGTTAAAACCCATGAAATGTATTTGCCCATTTGTCCCGGTTATAAAACCGTTTAAATTATGTCCCTATCACAATGTTTGGCGCCAATATTTTAATTGGAAATAAAGGTGCATTTTTTTCAGTTTTGCATCCATCCCTAATTACAAGCCCATAGTTTATAAAGTAACAGTGTTATGACATAAATATTTAAAAAGTTCAGTCCCTAAGGTAACTATTTATGGTTTTTTTTTTTTAATTGTAATTTTTTTTTTTTTTTAATTACAAAAAAAAAAAAATTGGGAAGTGTGGGAGGTAAGGAGTTAATTTTTTGTGTAAAACTAATTTATTTGTATGTAAAAAATGCTTTAGGTTGTAGTTTTACTATTTGGCCACAAGCTAGCAACAGTAACTTTTTGTTTAATGCAACCTGCAAGCGTCCTTCCGGACGCTTGCAGGAAATACTAGGAGGCTGGGAAAGTTTTTTTTTTTTCACAATGATCTCGCTGCTTATCGGATAAGCAGCGGATCATTGCGGGGCTTAGATCAACGAATGGGAATGGATTTTCCCGTTCATTGATCTCCGGGCGAGCGGCCGGCGGCGTGTTTACGAGCGGGAGTGCGCGCATGAGCGAGCGGGAGCACGGGCAGCGGCGGGAGCGCGGAAAGTACGGATTTCTCCGTCCCTGGGGGTAAAAGGATGGAAAAAGGGACGGAGAAATTCGTACACGTGGGGGTGAAGTGGTTAAGGATGATCACTGAGATGCAAATACTTCCAAGTTGAATGTATGTAAGTATGTACATATTTATGCCAATATATGCAGCTTGAAAATAGGCCAATTAAGTCCCACCCAGGTTTAAAGTGAGCCTCCAGACTAAAAATCTACTCAGCAGAAATGAAAAGGCTTGGTGTTTCTTTACCAGTTTCACAGCATCAGAACTTTGGTTTTCTTTCCCAAGCCTTATTTTTAGCTGCACAGAAGAAAACTGCTCGGGCTTTTTTCCCCTGATGCTGTGCAAAGCATGATGGGAATTCTGATGAGGTTGTTCTCGTTCTGCAGTTTTGGTGCAACATTTTTTTTTTAAATTTAAGACTTATAGCCTAGCGCGCGCAGCTGGGAGGGGTGATCAGCACACAGGACAGTTGGAACTGTGTCTCATGCTCCCTGTCACCTCCAATCAACCAAAAAGATGGCTGCCTGATGAAATCACAACTAATGGAACTTAATGACAGTATGTTTGTTTAGGCTGAAGTTCCACCTTTAAATTGACTGGTCCATTTTCAAGCTACATATATTTGCATACACATTTACATATATTTGCATAAATATTTGCATTTCAGTGATTATCCCTAGTTATAATGTCCAAAATTGCTACCTATGCGAAGAATAGTATGCATAAATAAAAAAAAAAATGTTTTACAAAAATCTCCTGTAATTTTTGACAAAATTGATTTTAAATATACAAAGGAAAAAAATTTTCAACTCAGAAAAATTACAGTTTAAAAACCATTTTCCGTTGCATTTTTAAAATCAAGTTTCTCAAAACTACATTGTCTTTTTGAACAATTTTTTTTGCCTCGTTTCCACCGTTCCCTCTTAACTTATGTAGCAATTTTGGTGACAATAGCATGTATGAGTGCTTTGCTATTAACCTCCTTGCCGGTTATCCCGAGCTCAGCTCGGGGTAACCTGCGCAGGAGGATATCTCAGGCCCCGCTGGGCCGATTTGCATAATTTTTTTTTTGTTACAAGCAGCTAGCACTTTGCTAGCTGCTTGTAACTTCCGATCGCCGCCGCTCGCCGCCGATCCGCCGCAATCCGCCGCGCCGAGTCGCTCCCCCCCGCCCCAGAGCCCTGCGCTGCCTGGCCAATCAGTGCCAGGCAGCGTTGAGGGGCGGATCGGGATTCCCTATGACGTACCGACGTCCATGACGTCGGTGACGTCATCCCGCCCCGTCGCCATGGCGACCGGGGAAGCCCTGCAGGAAATCCCGTTCTCAACGGGATTCCCTGCATACTCTGATCGCCGAAGGCGATCGGAGTGGGTGGGGGGATGCCGCCGCTTAGCGGCTATCATGTAGCGAGCCCTTGGCTCGCTACATGATTTAAAAAAAAAAAAATTAAAAAAAATGTGCGGCGCTGCCTCCTTGCCGGATTTTTTAGACCGGCAAGGAGGTTAACCGATAAATTCGGCACAAAATTACTCAAAAATTAAGTGAAATTTTTAAATGCCACTCCTTGATTGCGTGTAAATACTAAATGAATTGCTTTTTTTCCTGAAATTTCACATTAGGATTTTCCATCGTGATTGCAAACGACCATGCAAAATTACGGTTATGCAAAATTTGTGCTCATCACGTTCCCATTCTGGGCACTCTTCTCATTACAGGTACACTTTAAAATAGAAAGAGAAATGATGAGGGAAGCTGCACTTGGTCAGGAAATTGTTGCAGTTTAATAGAGTCTGACCTCTGGATTCCGTTACAGAAAATGCGTAGTGACACTGCGCATCGCTAACACGACTGTCGCTCCCGCAAACGTACATATAAAAGTATTCTAATGTGGATTATCCGCGGAGCGGCAGCGATCAGGCCGGAGTTCTGCTCCCGTGACACTTTGTGTACTTTTACACACAGACATTCAGGAATCCGCCAGACAGCTGACACTAGCTGGCAAAAGACGACACTTCTCGATGTGCTAAAAATGAAAATTCAATTAAAGATGTGTTCAACTGCTACGTGTCCAATGTTGGCACTGCGCTCCGAAAGCCCGCCCTGCGTGTCGTGCAAACGCCGTATGGACCAATTCGCCCAGTCGCTTGTGTTCACTTTAAAACAGGACTTCATTCCGGCTAACATAAAACAGCACGTCTGGGGCTGAGACTGGATTTAATGTGAATAAAATTATCCCTACATGGCTGGCCAGAAACAGAGAATACAGTACGGGGCAGATGAGCTGTGACACTATCCGCAAGAGAAGGGCATGCGAAGAACGGTGACATAGTGCTGAGGAGCATACCAGGGCATTGGATGCATGGAAGAATAGGCAACCAATACATTATATTGTATGGATAAGTTAACCACTTCACCACTAAGGGGTTTTTCCCCTTATGGACCAGTACAATTTTCACCTTTCAGCGCTCCTCCCTTTCATTCACCAATAACTTTATCACTACTTATCACAAATGTGACAAGTGAATGTGCGCGTGCCCCCCTTGTGCAGTGTTGAAGGCTTACCTGTCCGATGGCCTGAACCTTGCTACATACGTCGGTGTCACATGGTACAGACGCTCGCGGTGACAGTGGCCATGATTCACAATGGTGTGACAGGTGAGTGTTAAACACTGTACACTGGCACGGGGGAAGAGGACACACTTATGCACTTGGGGCAACACTAATTTATAAACTTACCTGGGGCTTCTACCAGCCCCATGCAGCCGCCCTGTGCCCTCGCCATCACAAAGCGATCATTCACTCCCCCGCAGTGCCCTACTTTCGATTTGATATGCGACCTCAGTCCGCACGCCTCCTGATTAGGCTCCCGTATATGGGAGCACTCTGCGCACGTGCAGTATGTAAAGATCTCTACTGCGCATGCGCAGAACGTTCCCGGCGACGGATTGAGGAAGCCTAGCCGCACCTGCGTAGTGGCCGTCGACTTGCCAGTCGACAAGAAGAGGGTCACTGCAGGAAGGACTGGAGCATCGCTTAGCGACAGCGTGAGCACAGGACATCTGCAGGGGGCTGGTAGAAGCCCCAGATAAGTCAAACTTTTTTTTTTATATTTTTTATTTATCAAAAAGAGTATGTCCAATGTCTTACAAAAAAAATATATCAATAAAGTATTAATACACCACTTTAGACATCTTTAAAGGGAAGGTTCAGGGAGTGTGGAAAAAAAATTAAAATCCATATCCACTTACCTGGGGCTTCCTCCAGCCCATGGCAGGCAGGAGGCTCCCGGTCGTCTCTGGTGGCCGACCCGACCTGACCAGGCCCGGCTGCCAGGTCGGGCTCTTCTGCGCTCCAATCTGCGCCTCACGGGGGCTCGCTGACGTCATATGACGTCCTCCGGGCTGTACTGCACAGGCGCAGTAGTTCTGCGCCTGCACAGTACAGCCCGGAGGACGTCCAATGACGTCAGCGCGCCCGCGTGGGACGCAGAATAGCCCGTCGTTGGAGCGCAGAAGAGCCCGGCCTGGCCAGGTCAGGTCGGCCACCGGGAGCCTGCGGAGCGGCGGCGAGGGCACCTCCTGCCTGCCACGGGCTTGAGGAAGCCCCAGGTAAGTGGATATGGATTTTTTTTTTTTTTCAGACTCCCTGAACCTTACCTTTAAAAACTTTAAGTCCTTGTCCCAGAGGTCACCCCTCCTCTCACCCCCAAGCCCTCCCTCTCCTAGTCTGACCCATATCCACTGTTACCAAAGAGATTATCCTCCCCCCCCCCCCCCCCCCCATTCGGATCTCTGAGTCAGGCCACTTCTAAGTTATTTACTGTAGAATGGGCTCGAGCAGAGAGCACACCCTCTGGTATAAAGCCACCACAAAAAATAACAGAAAACGAGTAAGAACCACCACAAGTAAGTAGAAAGAAAATCCGAAGAAGAGTGTATAACCACTGGTCCCTCCTTCGAGGCTGTCTGTCACTTCCCGTCCGCTTCCTCTGATGGGCTAATGCTTCATTAATGCCTCCCTGCCCATGGCAAAACATCCTCATCCTTCCACTGGCCCTACCTCCCAGCACCCCGATATTCTTCTGTTTCTCTGAATTCCAACCCCTATTCTCCTTTCCATAAATTATGCATGAGAGTTCTTCCTCAAGTAAATTTGGTCAATTTCAACAAACCATTCTTTTAAGGGGGGGCTGTTGGGACTTCCATTTTTTTGCGATCAAAATTACTGCATTGATTAAGTGCATCCCCAGTGACCTTCTATAATTTCTGATCCCTTTTCCCACCGGGTGTAATAAGTACACCTCGGGGCCATCTGATATAGGTATCCCTGCCAGTTTCCATATATATCGTTTTATTCTCTTCCAAAATGTGGCGCAAACTTTTTTTTTTCCATCAGTTAATGTTCCCTTTAAGCAATATTTCCATTCCTAGTGACACCGATATACAATGCCGGAATACAGGGCACAGAAGCACTACTGAGCGGGACCCCTTTCCCCTCAGTCAGCCTGTGATTTCTGGCACTGTTGTGCACTGTGTATGAGAAAGCACTGTGCGTTTTACAATCTCCACCCAGCAAGCTTACTCCTCCACCAGAAGGTGCCTCAGATGGTTTTGGTAATAATTTTGATCAGTAGAAATAGAAAGGAATTAGAAAAAACAAAACACCATTTAGTTAAAAGCCCTTTAAAATCTGTCAAACAGCAGCCGGAGTAAACACGCCAGTCATTCGCAGTGTCCTTTCCCCGATAAATGAAGGCACGATGGTCTATAGCCAAATGATTGAGCCCGCAAGGGCGATTCTTACTGACAGTCCAAACGAGAGTGATCCAGAACTAAAAAAAAAGAGAAAAAACTCCCAAGTTCTGAGATGGATCTTCCTCGAATAGGAGGGCAGTGACTGAAACGTTCAACCCCGCGCATCAGCCTTGACTCCTTCCCTTGTAAACGGTCATGTCTATGCTAATGGAGTGAACACAAATTAGAGATAGGACTTGGCTAAAGTGTTATTTCAATTGGCTATTAAAATTTAAGAGCCAACTTGGATAGCTCATTACAAAACATCTCTAGCAATAGCACTAAGCGGAATTAGCTGCAGCAAATGGCAGTCGGTCTGGTCGCGTTCCCAAAGGAATGAGGGGAACGAAACGAGATTGTATGTGGAAGATTCTCATTGCGTAACTGCTGGTTATGGCTTGCCGGATCAAGCTGTTCACCGAGAACATTCAGAAGTTAGAAGATTCGGAAACTTGTTCACATAAAACCAGCAGAGATGAGAACTCCTGCTTTCATGTCTGGTAGAATCGGTCGTACGTCATCAATTCAATCAATTCAATCAATTAATCTGAAGCCCGTGGCTGAAGAGAGGTCGGCAGACTGCCGCGGAGCTCTTCACTAACAATTAACTTTGCACGCTCTCCCGAACCAATGTGCAGGGCCAGATATCAGGAAAAATTACAAAGGCCCTGGCCTTGGGCGGCTGCAGCCCACGGGGGCACCTGAAGAGGAAAAAGCACTTGTTACATTTGAAAGAGGACTCTGAAAATGGGAAGCAACATATGAAAAAGTGAAACTGATGCCCAAGGGAGCCATTTGTGAAAGTGAGGGGCTACAGTACATGGGTGTTACAGTAGAAGAAGGGTTTGGACAAGGGATGGGAGGGGGGCTGCTGAATAAGAAAGTGAAGGCACTATATACTTGGCCTAAGGGCACAAAAAGTATAAATCTGGCCTTGCCAACTTAATGTGATCCTGCATAAAACTAAGCTAATGCTCTGGGCACACGCTAGATCAGGGGTGTCCAACTCAAATACAAAGTGGGCCAAAATTGTACACTGGAACCAAGTCACGGGCCAACCTCAATGTCTACTGGCCAACTCCCTCCCCTATACAGTTTCCTGGTATCTAGAGGCTCTCCTCCCTCCTCTATACAGTTCCCTGGTATTTAGGGGCCCCCTTTCCTCCCCTATACAGTTCCCTGGTGTCTAGTGGTTCTCCTCCCTCCCCTATGCAGTTCCCTGGTGTCAAGTGGTTCTCCTCCCTCCCCTATACAGTTCCCTGGTGTCTAGTGGTCCTCTCCCTCCCCTATACAGTTCCCTGGTGTCTAGTGGTCCTCTCCCTCCACTATACAGTTCCCTGGTGTCTAGTGGTCCTCCCTCCCCTATACAGTTCCCTAGTGTCTAGTGGTCCTCCCTCCCCTATACAGTTCCCTAGTGTCTAGTGGTCCTCCCTCCTCTATACAGTTCCCTGGTGTCTAGTGGTTCTCCTCCCTCCCCTATTCAGTTCCCTGGTGTCTAGTGGTTCTCCTCCCTCTCCTATGCAGTTCCCTGGTGTCTAGTGGTTCTCCTCCCTCCCCTATGCAGTTCCCTTGTGTCTAGTGGTTCTCCTCCCTCCCCTATACAGTTCCCTGGTGTCTAGGGGCCCCCTTCCCTCCCCTATACAGTTCCCTGGTGTCTAGTGGCTCTCCTCCCTCCCCTATACAGTTCCCTGGTACCTAGTGTTGTTGGCTACCCCATCCCATATGGCTTCCCTGGTGATCTGGGGCTTACCCTTCAGTATAGCTTCCCTGGTGGTCTACAGTGGGCCAAACATAATGCAAAGTAGGGAAACCACTTGAGGGCCAGATATGGCCCACCGGACGGAGTTTGGTATGTAGGTGCTAGATGGTTCTCGGCCGAGGCGACCGGACAGGGCCACCTCTGCAGAGAATCTAGCATGTATACAGCACCCTGATCCCCCTCTATGCACCGGTGAGACACCCGGCCTGCCGAGTGAAGGCGAATCCCTCCTGTTACATATTACTCCATCACGTGTCGACCAGTCTAACCCCCCCTCCCCCCCCGTGTCTCCTCCATTGTAACCAAATGCATCGCTAGCCTACAGGCTACACATCTGTACAGTCTTGGCACGGAGCCGTCTCCTGAGGAACACAGTCCCCACTCCCTGCTGGGGTCAGACTGTGTATGGGTGTAGGTTTAACCCTTTGCGGACCGCTCCACTCCAAATGGAGTGAACGTAGCGGCAGCCCCAGGACCGCACCAACGCCAATTGGCGTGAAGTCCTGGGGCGGGGTTTTGCAGGAGATCGCGCACCGATGCGCACCCATCTCCGTTTCAATGTCTGAGCTCTGCTCTGCCATCAGTCTCCCAGCGGCGATCGCCGCTAAAAGACTGTTAGGCGTCAAAATCACCGTCAATTTAATCTGTACAGCGCTGCGATCTACGGCAGCGCTGTACTGGGGACAGCCCTGTGTCACGGCTGTCCCCCTGGGAGGCTCAGAAGCGATCAGCTGCCATAGGCTGATGCCTCTGACAGTCGATCTCTGTGATTGGCTGGCGAGGGGGGGGGGGGGAGGGAGGGAAAAACTTTAAAAAGTGAATATTTATTTAAAAGTAAATAAATAAATAAATAAAAACATGCCGGCAAGGATCAGAGCCCACTAACAGAAATCTATGTTGGTGGGCAGAAAAGGGGGGTGGAGGGAGGAATCACTCGTGTGCTGAGTTGTACGGCCCTGCAGCGAACCCTTAAAGCTGCAGTGGCCTAAATTGTAAAAAGTGAAGTGACCTGAAAAAAAAAAGACAGATACTCACCTAAGTTGGAAGGTTCTGGATGCCACAGCATCTTCCTGGTCCTACAGGAGGCTATAAAACACCTGACCGCTGCTGTGACCACACGAGGGGGGTTAACTTACCCATGCTGCCGTCTGATCCGATGTCCTCCTTTTGCTGCTTTTCAAGACGTGCTACAGTCCCTTCCGGGTTGAAGGAAGAAGCGGAGTGAGATAGAACGCGACATGACACGAATGGAGAGTATTGGATCAGACGGCAGCATGGGTAAGGTAGTTAACCCCTCCCCTCCTGCGGTCACAGCTATGTAATTTACATTTGGATACAGAGTATCTAGGAGTAAGTAACTACTCGGAAGAGCTAGCCTAAGTACTATCATCTCACTGACCATCTCTCACACCGCCTACAAACAGCAAGAGCTGACTTAAAGGGCACCTGAAAGAGGAACTCTAGTGAAAATAATTTAATAAAAAAAGTGCTTCATTTTTACAATAATTATGTATAAATGATTTAGTCAGTGTTTGCTCATTGTAAAATCTTTCCTCTCCCAGATTTACATTCTGACATGTATTACATGGTGACATTGTTACTGTGGGCAGGTTATGTAGCTGCTCCTAGCTGTTTTGGCTGTTACAGACAGCTTTAAACAGCCATTTCCTGTCTGTGAACATTGTTACATTGTGGCAGTTTGCCCAGAGTACCGCGGTATTCAGAGCCTCTTGTGGGAGGGGTTTCAGCACAAAATTAGTCACACAGCGCCCCCTGATGGTCTGTTTGTGAAAATCATTGTATTTCTCATGTAAAAGGGGGTATCAGCTACTGATTGGGATAAAGTTCAATTCTTGGTTGGAGTTTCTCTTGAAGCGAGAGGAATTCCACTGAGAAAACGCAATGACACGTCTTCTATTTCCACTATAATTCTGCCAATGGTTTTACAGCCCGACTGTGGTGTTTTTAATTTGCAACGGCAAAAATAAAAAGGGAGGGGGATATTTTGGATTGCCGAATCACGGGAGGAATAATCAGATAGCGGAACGTCATCTACGCAATTATTTTGCGCTCCTGAACTTTGTATAGGAACTCTAGTGCATGAAAGATGCAGAAGGCACAATGATTGCGTTTGGGGAAAAAATTGCATCGTAAATGTAACAATTGCAAACATCCCTGCCTGGTTTCTGTCAGTTTGTAGCGTACACAGCGTTTTGCAGTTACAAAGCGATAGGAATCGGATCCACTGCCAGTAGAAAAGGGCCATTATAGACGATGCCAGTTGCAAGGCCTCTGTACTGATGATCTGCTTCTAATACCATACATCACTGGCCTGGAATGTGCATGCAGATCAGAGGTTGTGACTCCTCTGGCTGCATGCTTGTTGCAGGGTTGGGACTCCACTGGCTGCATGCTTGTTACAGGGCTCTGACTCCTCTGGCTGCATGCTTGTTACAGGGCTGTGACTCCACTGGCTGCATGCTTGTTACAGGGCTGGGACTCCACTGGCTGCATGCTTGTTACAGGGCTGGGACTCCACTGACTGCATGCTTGTTACAGGGCTGGGACTCCACTGACTGCATGCTTGTTACAGGGCTGGGACTCCACTGACTGCATGCTTGTTACAGGGCTGGGACTCCACTGACTGCATGCTTGTTACAGGGCTCTGACTCCTCTGGCTGCATGCTTGTTGCAGGGCTCTGACCCCTCTGGCTGCATGCTTGTTACAGGGCTCTGACCCCTCTGGCTGCATGCTTGTTACAGGGCTCTGACCCCTCTGGCTGCATGCTTGTTACAGGGCTCTGACCCCTCTGGCTGCATGCTTGTTACAGGGCTCTGACCCCTCTGGCTGCATGCTTGTTACAGGGCTCTGACCCCTCTGGCTGCATGCTTGTTACAGGGCTCTGACCCCTCTGGCTGCATGCTTGTTACAGGGCTCTGACCCCTCTGGCTGCATGCTTGTTACAGGGCTCTGACCCCTCTGGCTGCATGCTTGTTACAGGGCTCTGACCCCTCTGGCTGCATGCTTGTTACAGGGCTCTGACTCCTCTGGCTGCATGCTTGTTACAGGGCTCTGACCCCTTTGGCTGCATGCTTGTTGCAGGGCTGGGAGTCCACTGACTGCATGCTTGTTCCAGGGCTGGGATGACACTAGCTGCATGCTTGTTGCAAGTGTGTGATTCAAACACTACTGAAACCAAGAGCTCAGCATGACAGCCATGCAACTGGCATTGTTTTTCAAGCGTTTTGTGCTTTTCCTATACCTTCCATTATAGCAAAAGCGCTCAGAAAATGGTACGGCCCGCGTTTGGGAGTTGCTGAAAATCAAAACGCTTACATGTGAACACTCTCGCAGGAAATCCTTGCACAAACGCTTTTAGGGAGATTTCTAAAATCGCAAACGCTCCGTGTGAACGGGCTCTGAGGCCTGGTGCACACCGAGCGGTTTTTGCAGCGTTTTCCAAACCGCTTCCGCCTGTGAAAAAGCTTGGCTAATGTATCTCAATGGGATGGTGCACAGCAGCGGTTTGGGGTTTATTAGCAAACCACAAACGTGGCTCCTGCTGCACCTTTGTGGTTTGCAGAAGCGTTTCTGCCTCAATGTAAAGTATAGGAAAAGCGCAAACCGCTCTGGAACACGCTAGATCAGAGTGGTTTTCCAGGCGTTTTTGTTACAGAAGATGTTCAGTAACAGCTTTACTGTAACAATATATAAAATCTGCTACACAAACGCTCCAAAACCGCTAGGCATGTGTAGAAAACCTCTCTAATCATGTCTAGAATCGCTCTGAAATTCTGTTCCAAAACCTCTAACGTTTTGCAGATCTGCTAGCGGTTTTGGTGTGCACTGGGCCTAAGGCCTGGTTCACACTGCAAGAGCGTTTTTTACTACTGATTTGTAGAGCTCTTGCTAATGCAATGCTATGGGGTCATTTTATAAAATCACATCCCTCCAGTGAGAATACTCATAATATTGCATTAACAAGACCTTTTCACATCACAGTGTGAACCAGACCTAAGTAATGTGACTTGGGCGTTCTTAAAGCGGGATTGTCACCATAAAAATCACATTTTAACAGCAACTGGTCTGAGTATATTAAGTGATAAAGATGCTAATCCTGCATTCAAAACTTTTTCTGCTGTTATGGTTTGGAGTTATCACATACACTGAGGCCTCTTTCACATTGCGACGTTAAAGTCGCACGTTAGCAAATGTTCCAACGCGGACTAACGCACAGCAATACTAAGTCTGTGCGACATTTACAGTGCACACGTTGCGTTTGTGTGTAACGTTATTAGAAAGTAATGCATGCTGTGTGTTATACACATTATTAGCTGCGGTGGACTGTTTGCACATGCTCAGTAATGACTTGGAAGCATACTTTTGACTATAGGCTCTATTGTATGCGACGATAACGGGGCATTAAGTTGCGTTGCGACTTTTTGGGGGCGTTACGTTGCGACTAACGGCGCATCAAAAGAAAATGTCCTACTGTGAAAGAGGCCTTAACCTCCTTGCCGGTCCAATTCCCACCGGCAAGGAGGCAGCGCAGCACTTTAAAAAATTTTTTTTTTCAAATTATGTAGCTAGCCGCCGCCCACCCACTCCGATCGCCTTCCGCGATCAGAGTAAGCAGGAAATCCCATTCAAAACGGGATTTCCTGCAGGGCTTCCCCGATCGCCATAGCGACGGGGCAGGATGACATCACGGACGTCGGGACGTCAGAGGGAATCCCAATCCACCCCTCAGCGCTGCCTGGCACTGATCGGCCAGGCTGCGCAGGGGTCTGGGGTGGGGAGGGGGGGCAGCTCGGGATAACTGGCAAGGAGGTTAAGAAGCAATGGCCTTTTAGTAGTCAGTGCCAAACAGTTGCATGCTGGGGGATTTTATTATCTGTAATATATTCCTCCTCTTCCATTTATTTCCCTGCCTAGCTGAAACACAATCCCCTGCTCACTTGTGCTTACAAGCAAGGCTGAGGTGACTCAGCGATTGGAGGAGAAAAGAAAAAAAAACTAAAGTGCAGAAATGACATCAGGATTTAGCCTCAAACTGTGGGTAAACACATGGTTCCCACCAGAAACAGAATTCTCTTCATTTACTATATAACATTCACTGAAATCAAAATGTGGACAGTACAATACACTGATCAAGTATTTATCTACTTATGTGTTTTTTGTCCCTGGCATAGTATGGCTGATCCTACTGCTAATAATTCAAGTGTTATTTTTGTAAACATTCTTTGGAATACATTATATATACACATAGATTTAACGTACACTAAATGGATGGATGAGAGGATGTAAACAGAGCTAGTTATAAAAGAAGGGTGGATTTTCAATTAGCGGTCCTGGAGAAGATGAGACGCGCACATATCCCTTTAGTAGACGGTAAGCGAGGTTGTGTGGAGTCCAGGGACTGCGCTTCATTATGGATATCCTCATTAAGCCATCACAGGCAGCGCGCACTAGTCCCCCCTGTGAGGATTTATCATATACAGTGGCCACTTTGAAACGCAGGTAGTTGAATCTTTAACATTCCCTAGTCAAGTGTCTCCCTGCTGCGCGCGTAAATGTCAGTCCAGTCCTTTCACGGCTGTGCGCACTGATTAGACGCAGCGGGGGATCCTGGGAGTATGACTACAATACCAGTAAGGACACTCGTCTTGGCGATACTACTGGAGTGATTCTTGGAATGCATTACCCCGCTGTTTTCTAATATTTACACACAACTGGAGTCATCAAGAGCTGTAAATGCGGTCTAAAGGCAGCTCTCGTCCAAGACAGGAATACGGGAACTTACGGCAAGAGAGGAAATAAATCCAGCACGGCACGCCATGTCCAGGCGGTCACATACCTCGGAAGAGCTCCGCGGATTCTCATTCCATCCACCATTTATTTTAATGATCCTTGGAAGCTAAACGTGTGAAACTTAACGCATGCTAAACTTGAGGATTGCGGCTAATTTGCTGCTCTCCTGTAATAGACGCTTTATCCTGGATGCTGCAATGAGAAGAGAGCTGCATTACACACCAGGGAACCTTATATATTGTTCTATGTAGCTGTATGAGCCATTATCCCAGCTCTTTACAAGCCCAACGGCTAAAGGGAAAGAATCCAGTACTTTGATAAACACTCCGGGTTTTCCTCTCACCCACCCGTCACATAAACCAGAGGCGATGAGCAGGAAAGAGAAGAGAGTAAATTATTTTACGCTTTGCAGCTTGTGGCTGCATGACTTCCCAGTTCCCTTTTCCATCTGGAGGCGTCATCAGAGGACCCCTCAGCATACTTAGATTGTAAGCCTCTGGTAGTGTCCTCCCTTCCCTAGGGTATTCTACATGATCGTGTGCTCCTTTCCTATGACAGCCTCGTACTTGTATTACTGGGCCTACCTAACCAGCCCAAATCCCATGACCATGTATCTTGTACCCTCTCCCTTCCCTAGTGTATTCTACATGATCGTGTGCTCCTTTCCTATGACTGCCTCGTACTTGTATTACTGGGCCTACCTAACCAGCCCAGATCACATGATCATGTATCTTGTACCCTCTCCCTTCCCTAGTGTATTCTACATGATCGTGTGCTCCTTTCCTATGACAGCCTCGTACTTGTATTACTGGACCTACCTAACCAGCCCAAATCACATGATCATGTATCGTGTACCCTCTCCCTTCCCTAGTGTATTCTACATGATTGTGTGCTCCTTTCCTATGACTGCCTCGTACTTGTATTACTGGGCCTCCCTAACCAGCCCAAATCACATGACCATGTATCTTGTACCCTCTCCCTTCCCTAGTGTATTCTACATGATCGTGTGCTCCTTTCCTATGACAGCCTCGTACTTGTATTACTGGGCCTACCTAACCAGCCCAAATCACATGACCATGTATCTTGTACCCTCTCCCTTCCCTAGTGTATTCTACATGATCATGTGCTCCTTTCCTATGACAGCCTCGTACTTGTATTACTGGACCTACCTAACTAGCCCAAATCACATGATCATGTATCTTGTACCCTCTCCCTTCCCTAGTGTCTTCTACATGATCATGTGCTCCTTTCCTATGACAGCCTCGTACTTGTATTACTGGGCCTACCTAACCAGCCCAAATCACATGGTTATGTATCTTGTACCCTCTCCCTTCCCTAGTGTATTCTACATGATCGAGTGCTCCTCTCCTATGACAGCCTCGTACTTGTATTACTGGACCTACCTAACCAGCCCAAATCACATGATCATGCAACTTGTACCCTCTCCCTTCCCTAGTGTATATTCTACATGATGGTGTGCTCCTTTCCTATGACCGCCCTGTACTTGTATTGCTGGGCTTACCTAACCAGCCCCAAATCACATGATCATGTATCTTGTACCCTCTTCTCCCTTCCCTAGTGTATTCTACATGATGGTGTGCTCCTTTCCTATGACAGCCTCGTACTTGTATTACTGGGCCTACCTAACCAGCCCAAATCACATGATCATGTATCTTGTACCCTCTCCCTTCCCTAGTGTATTCTACATGATCCTGTGCTCCTTTCCTATGACCGCCTCATACTTGTATTACTGGACCTACCTAACCAGCCCAAATCACATGATCCTGTATCTTGTACCCTCTCCCTTCCCTAGTGTATTCTACATGATTGTGTGCTCCTTTCCTATGACAGCCTCGTACTTGTATTACTGGACCTACCTAACCAACCAAAATCACATGATCCTGTATCTTGTACTCTCTCCCTTCCCTAGTGTATTCTACATGATCATGTGCTCCTTTCCTATGACCGCCTTGTACTTGTATTACTGGACCTACCTAACCAGCCCCAAATCACATGATCATGTATCTGTACCCTCTCCCTTCCCTAGTGTATTCTACATGATCGTGTGCTCCTTTCCTATGACTGCCTCGTACTTGTATTACTGGACCTACCTAACCAACCAAAATCACATGATCCTGTATCTTGTACCCTCTCCCTTCCCTAGTGTATTCTACATGATCGTGTGCTCCTTTCCTATGACAGCCTCGTACTTGTATTACTGGACCTACCTAACCAACCAAAATCACATGATCATGTATCTTGTACCCTCTCTCTTCCCTAGTGTATTCTACATGATCGTGTGCTCCTTTCCTATGACCGCCTTGTACTTGTATTACTGGGCTTTCCTAACCAACCAAAATCACATGATCCTGTATCTTGTACCCTCTCCCTTCCCTAGTGTATTCTACATGATCGTGTGCTCCTTTCCTATGACAGCCTCGTACTTGTATTACTGGACCTACCTAACCAACCAAAATCACATGATCATGTATCTTGTACCCTCTCCCTTCCCTAGTGTATTCTACATGATCGTGTGCTCCTTTCCTATGACTGCCTCGTACTTGTATTACTGGACCTACCTAACCAACCAAAATCACATGATCCTGTATCTTGTACCCTCTCCCTTCCCTAGTGTATTCTACATGATCGTGTGCTCCTTTCCTATGACAGCCTCGTACTTGTATTACTGGACCTACCTAACCAACCAAAATCACATGATCATGTATCTTGTACCCTCTCCCTTCCCTAGTGTATTCTACATGATCGTGTGCTCCTTTCCTATGACAGCCTCGTACTTGTATTACTGGACCTACCTAACCAGCCCAAATCACATGATCATGTATCTTTTACCCTCTCCCTTCCCTAGTGTAGTCTACATGATCATGTGCTCCTTTCCTATGACAGCCTCGTACTTGTATTACTGGACCTACCTAACTAGCCCAAATCACATGATCATGTATCTTGTACCCTCTCCCTTCCCTAGTGTATTCTACATGATCGCGTACTCCTTTCTTATGACTGCCTTGTACTTGTATTACTGGGCCTACCTAAACAGCCCCAATCACATGATCATGTACCCTCTTCCTTCCCCAGTGTATATTCTACATGACCATGTGCTCCTTTCCTATGACAGCCTTTTACTTTTATTACTGGGCCTACTTAACCAGGCCAAATCACATGATCATGCATTTTGAACCCTTTCCCTTCCCTAGTGTATTCTACATGATCGTGTGCTCCTTTCCTATGACAGCCTCGTACTTGTATTACTGGGTCTACCTAACCAGCCCATATCACATGATCATGTACCCTCTCCCTTCCCTAGTGTATCCTACATGATTGTGTGCTCCTTTCCTATGACAGCCTCGTACTTGTATTACTGGACCTACCTAACCAGCCCAAATCACATGATCATGTATCTTGTACCCTCTCCCTTCCCTAGTGTATTCTACATGATCGTGTGCTCCTTTCCTATGACAGCCTCGTACTTGTATTACTGGGTCTACCTAACCAGCCCAAATCACATGATCATGTATCTTGTACCCTCTCCCTTCCCTAGTGTATTCTACATGATCGTGTGCTCCTTTCCTATGACAGCCTCGTACTTGTATTACTGGGTCTACCTAACCAGCCCAAATCACATGATCATGTATCTTGTACCCTCTCCCTTCCCTAGTGTATTCTACATGATCATGTGCTCCTTTCCTATGACAGCCTCGTACTTGTATTACTGGGCCTACCTAACCAGCCCAAATCACATGATCCTGTATCTTGTACCCTCTCCCCTCCCTAGTGTATTCTACATGATCGTGTGCTCCTTTCCTATGACAGCCTCGTACCTGTATTACTGGGCCTACCTAACCAGCCCAAATCACATGTATTTTGTACCCTCTCCCTTCCCTAGTGTATTCTACATGATTGTGTGCTCCTTTCCTATGACAGCCTCATACTTGTATTACTGGACCTACCTCACCAGCCCAAATCACATGATCATGTATCTTGTACTCTCTCCCTTCCCTAGTGTATTCTACATGATCTTGTGCTCCTTTCCTATGACAGCCTCGTACTTGTATTACTGGGCCTACCTAACCAGCCCATATCGCATGGTCATGTATCTTGTACCCTCTCCCTTCCCTAGTGTATTCTACAGGATCGTGTGCTCCTTTCCTATGACAGCCTCGTACTTGTATTACTGGGCCTACCTAACCAGCCCAAATCACATGGTTATGTATCTTGTACCCTCTCCCTTCCCTAGTGTATTCTACATGATCGAGTGCTCCTCTCCTATGACAGCCTCGTACTTGTATTACTGGGCCTACCTAACCAGCCCATATCGCATGGTCATGTATCTTGTACCCTCTCCCTTCCCTAGTGTATTCTACAAGATCGTGTGCTCCTTTCCTATGACAGCCTCGTACTTGTATTACTGGGCCTACCTAACCAGCCCAAATCACATGGTTATGTATCTTGTACCCTCTCCCTTCCCTAGTGTATTCTACATGATCGTGTGCTCCTTTCCTATGACAGCCTCGTACTTGTATTACTGGACCTACCTAACCAGCCCAAATCACATGATCATGCAACTTGTACCCTCTCCCTTCCGTAGTGTATATTCTACATGATAGTGTGCTCCTTTCCTATGACCGCCCTGTACTTGTATTACTGGACCTACCTAACCAACCAAAATCACATGATCATGTATCTTGTACCCTCTCCCTTCCCTAGTGTATTCTACAGGATCGTGTGCTCCTTTCCTATGACAGCCTCATACTTGTATTACTGGGCCTGCCTAACCAGCCCAAATCACATGATCATGTATCTTGTACCCTCTCCCTTCCCTAGTGTATTCTACATGATCGTGTGCTCCTTTCCTATGACCGCCTCGAACTTGTATTACTGGGCCTACCTAACCAGCCCAAATCACATGATCATGTATCTTGTACCCTCTCCCTTCCCTAGTGTATTCTACATGATCGTGTGCTCCTTTCCTATGACAGCCTCGTACTTGTATTACTGGGCCTACCTAACCAGCCCAAATCACATGATCATGTATCTTGTACCCTCTCCCTTCCCTAGTGTATCCTACATGATCATGTGCTCCTTTCCTATGACAGCCTGTACTTGTATTACTGGACCTACCTAACCAGCCCAAATCACATGATCATACATCTTGTACCCTCTCCCTTCCCTAGTGTATTCTACACGATCGTGTGCTCCTTTCCTATGACTGCCTCGTACTTGTATTACTGGACCTACCTAACCAGCCCAAATCACATGATCATGTATCTTGTACCCTCTCCCTTCCCTAGTGTAGTCTACATGATCCTGTGCTCCTTTCCTATGACTGCCTGTACTTGTATTACTGGACCTACCTAACGAGCCCAAATCACATGATCATGTATCTTGTACCCTCTCCCTTCCCTAGTGTAGTCTACATGATCGCGTACTCCTTTCTTATGACTGCCTTGTACTTGTATTACTGACCCTACCTAACCAGCCCCAATCACATGATCATGTACCCTCTTCCTTCCCCAGTGTATATTC
This sequence comes from Hyperolius riggenbachi, assembly GCF_040937935.1. Taxonomy (NCBI): domain Eukaryota; kingdom Metazoa; phylum Chordata; class Amphibia; order Anura; family Hyperoliidae; genus Hyperolius; species Hyperolius riggenbachi. The sequence continues at coordinate 295,541,782 of NC_090654.1, read as the reverse complement.
TACATGACCATGTGCTCCTTTCCTATGACAGCCTTTTACTTTTATTACTGGGCCTACTTAACCAGGCCAAATCACATGATCATGCATTTTGTACCCTTTCCCTTCCCTAGTGTATTCTACATGATCATGTGCTCCTTTCCTATGACCGGCTCGTACTTGTATTACTGGGCCTACCTAACCAGCCCAAATCACATGATCCTGTATCTTGTACCCTCTCCCTTCCCTAGTGTATTCTACATGATCCTGTGCTCCTTTCCTATGACAGCCTGTACTTGTATTACTGGGCCTACCTAACCAGCCCAAATCACATGATCCTGTATCTTGTACCCTCTCCCCTCCCTAGTGTATTCTACATGATCGTGTGCTCCTTTCCTATGACAGCCTCGTACCTGTATTACTGGGCCTACCTAACCAGCCCAAATCACATGTATTTTGTACCCTCTCCCTTCCCTAGTGTATTCTACATGATCGTGTGCTCCTTTCCTATGACAGCCTCGTACTTGTATTACTGGGCCTACCTAACCAGCCCAAATCACATGATCATGCATCTTGTACCCTCTCCCTTCCCTAGTGTATTCTACATGATCGTGTGCTCCTTTCCTATAGAAGCCTCGTACTTGTATTACTGGGCCTACCTAACCAGCCCAAATCACATGATCATGTATCTTGTACCCTCTCCCTTCCCTAGTGTATTCTACATGATCGTGTGCTCCTTTCCTATGACAGCCTCGTACTTGTACTACTGGGCCTACCTAACCAGCCCAAATCACATGATCATGTATCTTGTACTCTCTCCCTTCCCTAGTGTATTCTACATGATGGTGTGCTCCTTTCCTATGACAGCCTTGTACTTGTATTACTGGACCTACCTAACCAGCCCAAATCACATGATCATGCATCTTGTACCCTCTCCCTTCCCTAGTGTATTCTACATGATCGTGTGCTCCTTTCCTATGACAGCCTCGTACTTGTATTACTGGGCCTACCTAACCAGCCCAAATCACATGATCATGTATCTTGTACCCGCTCCCTTCCCTAGTGTATTCTACGTGATCGTGTGCTCCTTTCCTATGACCACATCGTACTTGTATTACTGGACCTACCTAACCAGCCCAAATCACATGATCATGCATCTTGTACCATTTGCCATGTATAAGTTTGTTGTATAACCTTGTTACGTCTGTCAATCTTGTATCATTGCATATATATGTATTGCCCAGCGCTGCGTAATATGTTTGCGCTTTATAAATACAATAAATAATACTTCCGTGGGCAAAGGCAGAGGCATGGCAGTTACCAGATGGGTAATTTTAGCCATGGATTCCATTCAATGCAAGGAAAGCATCCAAGCCCTCTTTACATGCAGATATAGAGTTTGCCATAACTACTTCCTGAGGTAAGATGTTCCAGATTTTAACCACTCTCACTGTGAAGGAGCCCTTGCTAAATAAATGGCAAAAACTTTCTCCCTCCCTACGCAGATCATGTCCCTTTGTCCATCGTACAACCCTAGGGACAAAAAGCTCATCTGCCAAGCTTTTGTACTGCCCTCTGATGTATTTAGACATGTTAATCAGGTCACCTCTCAGTCGCCTTTTTTCCAAGCTAAATAAGCCCAGTTTGTCCAACCTTTCTTGGTAAGTGAGATCTTCCATCTGTCTGATTAATTTAGTTTCCAGTAGTCTTTGTACCCATTACAGAAGGTCAATGTCCTCTCTATAGTGTGGTGCCCAAAACTGAATCCCATACTCCAGAAGTGGCCAATGGAAAATCTAGGTCGATTATGGGTGGGTCAAACAGGTGCAAAGCTGTAGTTTGATTTCCTGCTGGAAACTGATGTTGAATTGGATGTCGTTTGTGTGGTAGGAATGGATTCCTTTCTGAATTGATTCCATTCACAGTATCAATCTTTTTGCCACATTGGGTGGTGGTCCATAAAAGTGTATGGCCAGCTTTAAGTACGCCAAAGCGAAAGAGGGCAGGCAGGATTTAGCACTACATACCTTCCTCACACCATGCATGGAATTGAAATAAGACAGTGATTAATGCGGGAAATCAATTACAACAAAACAATAGCTGAACTGCATAGACGTTCCGACAACAGCAGAGAGGACATTTCAACTGTACTTCTGCCTTAAATGCAGCAGGGAAAACCTGACTCCACATTAATACCAATTCTTGTTTTTCCTGCTGTAGGCTGAGAACTGTACAGCAAGTGACCCTAATTAGCAGGTGAGTAAAGGAAAAGGATCAGTTGCTGATCTGCACTGCCCAATCAGCTGGCAGGAGGCGGGGCTTTGCTCAGGCTGCACTGTTCAGCTGTAGAGGGGATCTGTACTGCCCAATCAGCTGGCAGGAGGCGGGGCTTTGCTCAGGCTGCAATGTACAGCTGTAGAAAGGATCTGCACTGCCCTATCAGGAGGCGGGGCTTTGCCTAGGCTGCACTATTCAGCTATAGAGAGGATCTGTACTACCCAATCAGCCGGCAGGGGCTTTGCTCAGGCTGCACTGTTCAGCTGTAGAGGGGATCTGCACTGCCCAATTGGCAGGAAGGAGGCGGGGCTTTGCCTAGGCTGCACTGTTCAGCTGTAGAGGGGATCTGCACTGCCCAATTGGCAGGCAGGAGGCGGGGCTTTGCCTAGGCGGCACTATTCAGCTATAGAGAGGATCTGTACTGCCCAATCAGTCGGCAGGAGGTGGGACTTTGCCTAGGCTGCACTGTTTAGCTGTAGCGGGGATCTGCCCTGCCGAATCAGCCGGCGGGCTTTGCTCAGGCCACACTGTTCAGCTGTAGAGAGAATCTGCACTGCCCAATCAGCTGGCAGGAGGTGGGGCTTTTCTCAGGCCACACTGTTCAGCTGTAGCGGGGATCTGCCCTGCCCAATCAGCCGACAGGAGGCGGGGCTTTGCCTAGGCTGCACTGTTCAGCTGTAGCAGGGATCTGCCCTGCCCAATCAGCTGGCAGGAGGCGGGGCTTTGCCTAGGCTGCACTGTTCAGCTGTAGAGGGGATCTGCACTGTTGAGACCAAACAATTCTACCGGCCTTCCCCAGACTCTTCCTAGCGCAATCATGGAGTAAAGAAATGGACATCATTTTAAAAGGGAAAAATATGTTTTATTTATCACATGCTTGGCATTGAAACTTTTGCATTTTTACACAAATAGAAAAATATATTTGATTTTTCTTTGTTGCTCCACCTGCAGTGAGTTTCTGTAAGTAGCTCAGCTTCAGCCTCTATTGCTATAGTAAAGGAGTCTATCATTGCACTAAGACACATGGCGTAAGCTGGCAGAGATGAGAGGACTGGGATTGTCACTGTACACGGTGGAGTTCTATTTCTATGTATTTCCTGTACTTATATAGCACCCATTTATCATGCAGCACTTTATACCTGTTCACACTCGCTTACAGACAGTGGGAAAGGTTCACAATCTAATAATGCCCTCACTACATTCTCCAGGCCAGTGGATCTGCAGCCAGGGTACCCCTAGTATGGACTCTCGCAGATCACATACCCTCAATGTAACATATAGTGCAAAAAAAGTTCCAGTGTCCTCTGCGCTGGCTTCCCAGCACCCGCTCCCCACCCTATTAACCTCCCCATGCGTCCTTTGTTTCCCAAGCCCCCCCCCCATCGTATATGGTTATATTTGTACTGCTGGCAGAGATTGGAGGACATCACTGACAGGCTGAGACCACTTGCTGCCGCCGGAATCACATCAGAAACGCAGGAACTGCAGCGACACAGCCCAAGTAGCAGGGGAGGTAAGTATGACTGCCATGCTGCCAAATAACCACCAATTATGGATTTACATTCTGCACGAGAGCAGCCTTACCGCCCACTCTCTGCCGCTTCTCTTTCTGCCAGGATGCTCCCCCCACTATGTATGTGCAAGGCATGCTGGGAAGCTGCTAGGGTGTGGCCTCCCCTCCTACAACATTCCAGAGGGCAGGAGCAGCTTTACCTGAGGGGTGGGAGGAGTCACAGAGGGAGCTGGCCTGGCAACATTGGGGCAGCCACGTCCATGGCAGTAACACCCCTGAACTCAGGGGAGGCGCAGCAGCTGAAAGCTCTACTTCATCCAGTGAGTATGACCCTCTATGTTTATCTATGAACCCCCTTCTTACACAACAAATACGGGGAGGTAAGCGAGAGGAGTGCAGGTACTGTAATATTCTAACGCTATATCACCGTAAACCAAAATACTCATTAAAAGGTCTAGTCTCTAAAGATATGGATGTATTTTATAATATTTTCTCCATACAAGCATATTTAAAAAAAATATAGGTAAAAGAGCAGCAACAAAACACTATTTTCTCTGGCCACGCCCACGTCCTCTTCCCTTCGCAGGAGGTTCTGAAACTTCTTCAGCTGGTTTCTTAGAGCGACCTATAAAAAAAACGGAACACCAAATAAAAGCGAGTAGAACAGGAGGAGCACTGTAAAAATAGCGCTGGGGATGTCCTACCGTACCTGAACTGACCCCCCCCCCCCCACACCGATGCCTAACCTGAAACACCCCCCCCCCCCACACACACACACTGATGCCTAACACTAACTGATATCCCCCCCACATCAATACCCAACCTGAACTGACCCCCCCCCCCACACACACACACACACACCGATGCCTAACACTGACTGACATCCCCCCCACACCGATACCTAACCTGAACCCCCCCCCCCACACCGATGCCTAACACTGACTGACATCCCCCCCCACATCAACACCCAACCTAATCTGAACCCCCACAAACCAATGCCTAACACCTAACACTAATAGAAGAGGCAGGCACCTGTTATTGCCTGATGAAGCGGGATCAAACCTGCGAAGCGCGTTGCATTGTCCCCCAGAGTATGTAAATAAACTGGTTCTATTTGACAATAACACATTGGCAATTGTTGTGTCTGCTTGGAGGAGGAAACTCCACCACTGCCTCCTCATGTTTTACACTTTTTAGATACATTTATCCTTTTGGCACCTCTGTATCCATACTAAACTATATGCAGATAAGAAGTTCATTTCTCCCAGAGTAAAATGAGTCACAAATTACTTTTCTCCTATGTTGCTGTCACTTACACTTAGTAGTAGAAATCTGACATTACCGACAGGTTTTGGACTAGTCCATCTCCTCATGGGGGATTTTCAGGGTTTTGTTTAAATTTGAAAGCACTTAATTAATGGCAGTTGGTCTGCCCAACTGCCAAAAAACTGTAGCGATCATGGAGGCCGGCCAGCATCATTGTATAAATCCTCTTCAGGGAGTTCCGTTATAAAGAATAAAAGCCTGTCTGAGAATCCCCTATGAAGAGATGGACTAGCCCAAAACTTGTAGGTTCTGTCAGATTTCTACTACCTACTGTAAGTGACAGCGACATAGGAGAAAGGTAATATAGGCCTCATTTTACTTTGGAAGAAACATACTTCTTATTTGTATAGGTTTACATGTATTTTAAATTTTAAGATTTTCGCGATGGTGGGCCTTTAAGAAGTCCCATGACAGTGGAATAAATCTGACATAACATTCAATAAAAATGTGTTTTTCTACTTTTTATTACCCATAAAGTTACCATATTTGCTTTTGTGCACAATATAGTCTGTTTACAAATGCCCAATGTACAGGTTATCTGCTCTGAAAGCTGCCATTGCATTTTAGTGCACAGCTGCTGGATTTATATATTAACCACCTGAGCGGTCTGGACGAGCTGAGCTCGTCCAACACCGCCGGAGGTCGCCGCTCAGGCCCTGCTGGGCCGATTTTAATCAAATAAAGTGCAGCACACGCAGCCGGCACTTTGCCAGCCGCGTGTGCTGCCTGATCGCCGCCGCTCTGCGGCGATTCGCCGCGAGCAGCGGCGAAAGAGGGCCCCCCTAGCCGCCTGAGCCCTGCGCAGCCGGAACAAAAAGTTCCGGCCAGCGCTAAGGGCTGGATCGGAGGCGGCTGACGTCAGGACGTCGGCTGACGTCGATGACGTCACTCCGCTCGTCGCTATGGCGACGATATAAGCAAAACAAGGAAGGCCGCTCATTGCGGCCTTCCTTGTTTATTCTGGGCGCCGGAGACGATCGGAAGATCGCCTCCGGAGCGCCCTCTAGTGGGCTTTCATGCAGCCAACTTTCAGTTGGCTGCATGAAATAGTTTTTTTTTTATTTGAAAAAAACCCTCCCGCAGCCACCCTGGCGATTTAATCAGAACGCCAGGGTGGTTAAAACCTTCTAGTGAGTTCTTTTGAACTGTGCACATGCTTGAAGCATAGAAAGCTGGTTTTCAGCTTAGCTAGGAATGTAACAACCAAGGAATATAAGCAAAGGAAGGTTTTCTCCAGCCCACAAGGGGCTATCCACTACAGAGCAAAGATGTGTGTTTAACTGTTTAAATACTGTTACACTACAATATTTTTTTTTGTGCTAGTAGGTTTATGGCTGTAAGTAATCTTAGAGAAAATAAAAAATGCAGAGCTTCAGATCACTTTAACCACCTTAGCGGTATGGACGAGCTCAGCTCGTCCATTACCGCCAGAGGGTGCCGCTCAGGCCCTGCTGGGCCGATTTTGATGAAATAAAGAGCTGCACACGCAGCCGGCACTTTGCCAGCCGCGTGTGCTGCCCGATCGCTGCTGCTCGCGGGGTCCCCCCAGCCGCCTGAGCCCTGCGCAGCCGGAACAAATAGTTCCAGCCAGCGCTAAGGGCTGGATCGGAGGCGGCTGACGTCAGGACGTCGGCTGACGTCCATGACGTCACTCCGCTGGTCGCCATGGCGACGAAGTAAGCAAAACACGGAAGGCCGCTCATTGCGGCCTTCCGTGTTACTTTTGGCCGCCGGAGGCGATCAGAAGAACGCCTCCGGAGCGCCCTCTAGTGGGCTTTCATGCAGCCAACTTTCAGTTGGCTGCATGAAATAGTTTTTTTTTTATTTAAAAAAAACCCTCCCGCAGCCGCCCTGGCGATCTTAATAGAACACCAGGGTGGTTAAAGGCCGTCTGCAAATTCACATCTTGACCATGGTAACATTTTCCTCAGTGGCCTACCTGCTACCAACAGACTCTGTCTTCTCTCCAATCCATTCTGAGCTCCTCCCCTCACCTGTGCCGCCTCCTCTTCTTCTGACTGGATAGTCTACTGGTTAGGAGCTCTGCCCCTGACATGGGAGACCAGGGTTCAAATCCTGGTTAGGGTCAGTACCTATTCAGTAAGGAGTCCTTGGGCAAGACTCCATAACACTGCAGGGTGGCCTCTTGAGCGTGCCCCAGTGGCTGCAGCTCTTGAGCGCTTTGAGTTCTGACAAGGAGAAAAGCGCTATAAAATAACTGGCCATACACTAATAGACCACCACCCAAAGTGGCAAATTAGGATTATTACCAATCCCTGTAATGGCTGCCAGCATCCCAGAGAAACCCACTTCAGAAGCTCTCCGCCTCCCTTAATTGTCAGATATCACCCGCACTGCAATCTGCACTCCACATGTGAGAGTCCTCCTTCCTCCACACACTCTCATACCCCAGACTGGACACAAGTAATCCGCTCATTGTCCTGCCAGTCACCTACCTCGGGGCTGCTTCTTCTTCTTCACTTCTGCCTGAGAAATCTCCTCTTCCTCCTCCTCCTCCTCGTCAGATGGTGCAGCCAACTTCCTCTGCAAAGACAAGAGACCCATCAATCAAGCTGCACAAGACCAAATTAACTTATAGATGTACAATTACTGTATAATAACACTTCACACAATCGGCACAGCAATATGAGAAAGAGAAAAGTCATATCTCATGCACCACTTCATCACTACCTAGTGCCCATTCCTCTTCCCCTCTAGGAGCTAAGATTCCTCTAGAGCAGTGGTCCTCGAACTACAATCCGTGGGGAAAATGTGCCCCCCCCCCCCCCCCCCGAGGCTTTTTCACTGGCCCCCAAACACGAAATGTAAAACTTATAGATGTGGCCCACTGCACCTTTAAATATCAGTGGCCCACATATAGAATAGCAGTGCTGGCATCACCCATCCTCATACTGCCGAAGCCCGTGAGCAGTCATTTGCTGGCTTCCAATCCAATTCCATATCAGGTGACACTGCTGTCCAACTGGACGGCAGGTTGTCACCTGGTTATGCTTCACTGTCTGGTGCACAAAGGCGTTCTTCGGGCGGCGCAAGACAATGACTGCTGCTGGGAGGTCTCCTCCGGGCATGACTGGGGAAATCAATGCCAAAATTCAATGTAATGTTCTTCAACATCATGTTATGTATGTTCCGGCCCCCCAGCAGTCTGAGGTATGTTGACCTGGCCCTTGACTTAAAAGGTTTGGGGAGCCCCGGCTTTAGGAGGTACTCGGCTACGATTCCTCTACCCCTCTAGGAGGTACTCGGCTACGATTCCTCTACCCCTCTAGGAGGTACTCGGCTACGATTCCTCTACCCCTCTAGGAGGTACTCGGCTACGATTCCTCTACCCCTCTAGGGAGGTACTCGGCTACGATTCCTCTACCCCTCTAGGAGGTACTCGGCTACGATTCCTCTGCCCCTCTAGGAGGTACTCGGCTACGATTCCTCTGCCCCTCTAGGAGGTACTCGGCTAGGATTCCTCTGCCCCTCTAGGAGGTACTCGGCTAGGATTCCTCTGCCCCTCTAGGAGGTACTCGGCTATGAATCCTCTGCCCCTCTAGGAGGTACTCGGCTATGAATCCTCTGCCCCTCTAGGAGGTACTCGGCTATGATTCCTCTGCCCCTCTAGGAGGTGCTCGGCTATGATTCCTCTACCCCTCTAGGAGGTACTCGGCTACGATTCCTCTGCCCCTCTAGGAGGTACTCGGCTAGGATTCCTCTACCCCTCTAGGAGGTGCTCGGCTATGATTCCTCTACCCCTCTAGGAGGTACTCGGCTACGATTCCTCTGCCCCTCTAGGAGGTACTCGGCTAGGATTCCTCTGCCCCTCTAGGAGATACTCGGCTACAATTCCTCTACCCCTCTAGGAGGTACTCGGCTAGGATTCCTCTACCCCTCTAGGAGGTACTCGGCTATGATTCCTCTGCCCCTCTAGGAGGTGCTCGGCTATGATTCCTCTACCCCTCTAGGAGGTACTCGGCTAGGATTCCTCTGCCCCTCTAGGAGATACTTGGCTACGATTCCTCTACCCCTCTAGGAGGTACTCGGCTAGGATTCCTCTACCCCTCTAGGAGGTACTCGGCTATGATTCCTCTACCCCTCTAGGAGGTACTCGGCTACGATTCCTCCCCCCTCTAGGAGGTACTCGGCTATGATTTCTCTGCCCCTCTAGGAGGTACTCGGCTAGGATTCCTCTGCCCCTCTAGGAGGTACTCGGCTACGATTCCTCCCCCCTCTAGGAGGTACTCGGCTACGATTCCTCCCCCCTCTAGGAGGTACTCTGCTACGATTCCTCCCCCCTCTAGGAGGTACTCGGCTATGATTCCTCTGCCCCTCTAGGAGATACTCGGCTATGATTCCTCTACCCCTCTAGGAGGTACTCGGCTACGATTCCTCTACCCCTCTAGGAGGTACTCGGCTACGATTCCTCCCCCCTCTAGGAGGTACTCGGCTACGATTCCTCCCCCCTCTAGGAGGTACTCGGCTACGATTCCTCCCCCCTCTAGGAGGTACTCGGCTACGATTCCTCCCCCCTCTAGGAGGTACTCGGCTATGATTCCTCTGCCCCTCTAGGAGGTACTCGGCTAGGATTCCTCTGCCCCTCTAGGAGGTACTCGGCTATGAATCCTCTGCCCCTCTAGGAGGTACTCGGCTAGGATTCCTCTACCCCTCTAGGAGGTACTCGGCTATGATTCCTCTATCCCTCTAGGAGGTACTCGGCTATGAATCCTCTGCCCCTCTAGGAGGTACTCGGCTATGAATCCTCTGCCCCTCTAGGAGGTACTCGGCTATGATTCCTCTGCCCCTCTAGGAGGTACTCGGCTATGATTCCTCTGCCCCTCTAGGAGGTACTCGGCTAGGATTCCTCTGCCCCTCTAGGAGGTACTCGGCTATGAATCCTCTGCCCCTCTAGGAGGTACTCGGCTATGATTCCTCTGCCCCTCTAGGAGGTACTCGGCTAGGATTCCTCTGCCCCTCTAGGAGGTACTCGGCTATGAATCCTCTGCCCCTCTAGGAGGTACTCGGCTAGGATTCCTCTGCCCCTCTAGGAGGTACTCGGCTAGGATTCCTCTACCCCTCTAGGAGGTACTCGGCTAGGATTCCTCTACCCCTCTAGGAGGTACTCGGCTATGATTCCTCTACCCCTCTAGGAGGTAGTCGGCTACGATTCCTCTGCCCCTCTAGGAGGTACTCGGCTACGATTCCTCTGCCCCTCTAGGAGGTACTCGGCTACGATTCCTCTGCCCCTCTAGGAGGTACTCTGCTATGATTCCTCTACCCCTCTAGGAGGTACTCGGCTATGATTTCTCTGCCCCTCTAGGAGGTACTCGGCTAGGATTCCTCTACCCCTCTAGGAGGTGCTCGGCTATGATTCCTCTACCCCTCTAGGAGGTGCTCGGCTATGATTCCTCTACCCCTCTAGGAGGTACTCGGCTACGATTCCTCTACCCCTCTAGGAGGTACTCGGCTACGATTCCTTTACCCCTCTAGGAGGTACTCGGCTACGATTCCTCTACCCCTCTAGGAGGTACTCGGCTACGATTCCTCTGCCCCTCTAGGAGGTACTCGGCTAGGATTTCTCTGCCCCTCTAGGGAGGTACTCGGCTAGGATTCCTCTGCCCCTCTAGGAGGTACTCAGCTAGGATTCCTCTACACCTCTAGGAGGTACTCAGCTATGAATCATAGGGCCCCATTACAGAATTCTGGCCAAAAAGCCTTGTGCTGGGAATACACGACTCGATTTTGAGCTATTAAGGTGGCTCGATAGATAGTTTCCAGGATTGAACACGCCTTGCATTGAGATGAATGGCAGTGCTCACCTCAATGCGTTTACCATCGTCGTGTGGACAATAGGAATTCCTGAGACAGTGCGATTAGCATCCAGTGGTGGTTCCATTTAACGGTTATGTGTGCCCCTTATAGAGCTTAAAATGACCGAACGATGGGAACAGATGCCAAATTTGTTCCTGCTCGGTTGCAGAAATGCGTTTATCCTCGGCTAATTGCACCGCCCGCCGACGCCGTTTGTACAGGAAGTGATCCCCTCCCCATCACCTACAGCAACCTCCACCTCAGATGAAGCGGTCATACATGACTCTCTCCTCATGTCCGTCGTTCATTTTTTCTTTCCAGATTAAAATTACAACACTATTATTATTACTATATGTACAGAGCAGCATAGTATTGTCATATTTATATATATGACACAATATAAGAAATATACATAAAACTCTACACCCCCCCCCCCCCCCCCGGGTCAGTGTGAGGGCTACCATATGTTAATTGCCGCCACAATCGATAATTATCGCGCACACGATTTGCACGCTGACCCTCCATCCCTCGGCAGGTTTATTTACCGGTCTGCTCTTCATGACAATGCTCTTGTTGGACAATTATATGAAATTATAGTTGTACTCCCCCCAGGTCTGCAGCGGCGACGCTCGGAGCGCAGCTGTACGGGGATAGGAGGTGAGGGGGGTGGAGAGAAGGAGCAGCGCTCTCAGATTACCATCTAAACCCTGCTGGGCTGAACAGATTGGTTTGATAATTACATACAATAACGGCGGTGGGCAGGTAACCCTCAGCTGGCAGAGATGGCTCCCCTGTGGGATCTGCCGTATGCAAAGCGCATTGATGGAGTGCATTAGGTGCATCTTGCGCCGCTGCTGGGCCTGATCATTGGCGGCGAGGGTTAGCGTGTCAGCAGATTTGTGATGCATTAGGATAGAATACACACAGACACTTCTCATCCGGAGCAGGAATACGGACGGAGGATCTCATTACTGGGCGGCACAATGCATGGAAATTACACTTCTACCACATTCTGCCAAACGCTTCAAATAAAAGCTTTGCTTCTGCGACATTCATGACATTTTCCAGCCGTAACCGCGGGAAGTCCGGCCGCTCGCTGCAGCAACGTTACACGATTCTAGAACCGCGAGCAACCGATGAGCAAACCCGGCAACAGACCAAAGCAACAGAACCGGAATATAACAGGCAACATATGCACCATCAGGGGGTTACATGGAGTAATGGGAAGAACCAGAGACAAAGGGTCAAGAATTCAGTGACATTAATTTTATGAATAAAATGGATTCTTTTTTAACATTACTTTAGCAATTAATCCATGTTTGCCCATTGTAAGAGCTTTTCTTAAAGCGGGCCCAAACCAAACATTTTTTTTTTAATTCAAAATATTTAGTTGCAGCACTCTGACGCATACAAAGATAAACACTCCTTCAAGCCTATGAGCATTTCAGTGCATGCTTTTCACCCTTCTCTTCTCATAACTAGGGTTATACAGGTGGCAGCCATTACTTCTGAGCTTAGTAGGAGGTGTTTGTCATCAGCTACCCTCCCTCACAGGGGCGTCGTCTATGTGAAATCTCACACAAGCTGAGATCACCTCCCCTGTGACATCATCAGTAGCAACCTGTGTTTTGTTTTTTATCTCCTCCACCAGTCTGCCAGATTCTGTCCCGGCAATATGAAAGGAAGGGAGGGGTTCCTCCAATAAATGTAAAATATTTTATTGTCATGCAGCTGAAAAAAGGCTGCTATTTATTATTATAATTTAGAAAATAGATTTTATTTCTGAAATCTTGTATTTTTAATTTGGGTCCACTTTAAGGTTGCCATACATGGTACAATTTTTCATTTTTTTTTTCGATTAGATAATTTAGTTTGATTATTCCGTTTCCAGCATGTCCGATCAGATTTTTCTCGAAAAAACTAGATAATCGTTCGACTTTCTTGATCGAAAAAAAAAATATTTACAACTTTCATTCGATTCGATCATTTAGATCTAATAAACGGGAAAAACGAACGTTTTTATTGCATAGTGTATGGCCACCATTATTCTGATTTGCATTCGTAAATCTATCACAGGAGGCTACATCTTTACTGCTGGCAGGTCCACCACTGCGGAATATTTGTGGTGTGTTCTGAAGTAGGTAGAAACAACATCTGGTCTCCCAGAGTGCACTGGGAGAAGCCTTCATGACATCATAGCTTAGGGTAAACATCTAAATACCAATATGCAGCAATATGCAGCCATAGGAGGGGTTTCTGATGCTGAAAAGGGACCCGTAATATAAAAGTGGGTATCCTGAATATTGTATTACATTCTTCTATATATTGCAATGCCTCTAAAGTAGACCTGAACTCAGAACTTCCTCTCTGCTCTAAAAGATACGCAACTGCATGACCACCTTTAAAGAAAAACATTTCTTTGTTACAGCTGATACAGATCCTGCAATAAATCTGCAGTGTGTCTACTTCCTGCTTTCATGGGAGCAGACATAACACCCTGTGCTTTCAAATGAGCTTATCTGCTGTGGCAGTCAGGTGAAACAGCTGAGAGATCAAATTACAACTGGTGATTACACACCAACGAGGGGGAATTAAAGGGCAACTGTAGTGAGAGGGATATGGAGGCTGCCATATTTATTTCCTTTTAAGCAATACCAGTTGCCTGGTAGTCCTGCTGATCCTCTGCCTCTAGTACTTTTAGCCATAGCCCCTGAACAAGCATGCAGCAGATCAGGTGTTTCTGACATTATCGTCAGATCTGACGAGATTAGCTGCATGCTTGTTTCTGGTGTGATTCAGACACTATTGCAGCCAAATATATCAGCAGGGCTGCCAGGCAACTGGTATTCTATAAAAGGAAATAAATATGGCAGCCTCCATATACTTCTCACTTCAGCTGTCCTTTAACCACTTCACCACTGAGGGGTTTTACCCCTTGAACACCAGAGCAATTTTCACCTTTCAGCGCTCCTTCCATTCATTCGTCTATAACTTTATTATTACTTATCGCAATGAAATGAACTATATCTTGTTTTTTCCGCTATCAATTAGGCTTTCTTTAGGTGGGACATTATGCCAAGAATTATTTTATTCTAAATGTGTTTTAATGGGAAAATAGGAAAAATGTGGGAAAAATAATTATTTTTCAGTTTTCGGCCATTATAGTTTTTAAATAATGCATGCTACTGTAATTAAAACCCATGAAACGTATTTGCCCTTTTGTCCCGGTTATAAAACAGATTAAATTATGTCCCTATCACAATGTTTGCCGCCAATATTTTAGTTGGAAATAAAGGTGTATTTTTTTCAGTTTTGCGTTCATCCCTAATTACAAGCCCATAGTTTATAAAGTAACAGTGTTATACCCTCCTGACATAAATATTTAAAGAGTTCAGTCCCTAAGGTAACTATTTATGTTTTTTTTTTAATTGTACATTTTTGAATTTTTTTTTAATTACAAAAAAAAAAAAAATGGGGAGTGTGGGAGGTAAGGAGTTAATTTTTTGTGTAACATTTATTTCTATGTGAAAAATGCTTTGGGTGTAGTTTTACTATTTGGCCACAAGATGGCAACAGTAACTTTTTGTGTATTGTGACCTGCGAGCGTCCTTCCGGAAGCTTGGAGGAAGTAGTAGGAGGCTGAGAGTGTGTTTTTTCTCACAATGATCGCGCTGCCCATCGGAGAGCAGCGGATCATTGCGGGGCTTAGATCACCGAATGGGAATGGATTTTCCCGTTCATTGATCTCCGGGCGAGCGGGCGGCGGCGTGTTTACTAGCGGCGGGCGGCAGGTTTACGAGCGGGAGCGCGGACAGCGGCAGGAACGCGGAAAGTACGGATTTCTCTGTCCCTGGGGGTGAAAGGATGGAAAAAGGGACGGAGAAATCCGTACGGGTGGGGGTAAAGTGGTTAAACAGTCTAAACTTTATAAATACATACAGGGTGCATTTCTCAATTTTCCTTCTGTCATGTACAAGAGTTCAGGTCCACTTTAAAATAGCTGAGCTCGTTTGCTTCCCTATTGGTTAGAGCAGCCATTCAACTCATTTAACGCCTTTCTACCCTAGCTTCCAGGTTGTGGCAGGTAATATCGATATTACATGAGCGCATGTGGGTTCCCGGATGCCTGTGGCGACGCTGGATCTAGAGCTGGCCCCTAAGTAACCCCCCCCCCGGATCGGTTGAGACCCTCCCGACTGCCCCTGCAGCAGCACTTTGCAAGCACTCACCTCCCATCCCACACAACAGGGGGAGGAGGGCGGCTAAACCAGCGTGGGTGATCAGAGATTTCGCTTGGAAAGGGTTATTCAGTTCTGATATAAAGCTGCGCCCTGCGGATTTGCCAGGGCTACTGAAAAAAAACTAAAAGGGGTACCATAAAGACATTTCCAATATAGCTAAATGCTGCAGCAGGCTAGTGGCAGTTACAGGGGAAAGGGGGTATCGGCTACTGACTGGGATAAAGGTCAGTCCTGGGTTACAGTTCCTCGTATACAGATGGTAAAGGTTCGGGTTATTATACATTCATATCCTGCTAAAAGTTAAGAAAACTTTTCATGCAGGTCAGAAAAAACTGCTGCGTTCAAGGACATCCGAGGTGACGTGTGACATGATGAGACAGACGTACAGTGCCAAGCACACACACAACTATACTGTGTTACTCTCTTTCTTTGCCTGTGAGACTCAAAAATTAAGAATGCAATTGACAGTTTCTGTCTGGGTCGGACTATAGCGTAACCCTCACTGAAGGAATTGCAGCCATAAAACACTTTCCTGGCAGTAAATAGCTTTTGAGAGCAGGAAAGAGAAAAAGGATCAATAGTTTATATATTTTAGCTTTGGCATATTTCAATGAATGTGTCATTGAGAAGAGGTCATGAAACCGTAAAAACCTAAAAAGTTGATTGAAATATATATATATAGAAAAAGTAGGATAACTAAAAAAGTCATTTTTAGAAGGAGGAGGACAGATGCAATTGTTTATCTCATCAGTTTGTTTTCACCTCAGAAGTCCTTTAAGAAAAGATAGAACCACAAAACTTGCACTGGCCTGCCAAGAGTACCTGTTCCCTCAGTACTGGGCCTGTACAGCTTAGTCACCAGCACACAGTGTTCTATACTCACCACTCTGTCATTGCCAGCAGCCTGCCCTGGTTCCTGCAGTGTGGATAGCGGGTTGCCTCTACACTGAAATGGAGAGGTAGCCTTCCATTAGTGCAGAGCCACCTAGCAGCCAAGGGAAGCCACAGTAAGCAAACACCAGATCCTACATACTCCTTACCCATGGGAGTAGTTAGGTGGGAGCAAGCCTCGAGGTCCTTGGTGGGATATTAAGGAGAACCCCAGGTGGTTCATGGTGGGGGGAATGTGACATTATTTGTCGCTATCTCGGAGGTAAACACGGGGGAGAGGTATTTCCTGTTCAGAACACTCCAGGGGCTCACTAACTTAGCTGATTCTCCAATATGATATAAGAAAAAAAATTGATATGTGGGATGGAAGGTCTCGCTTACCAAGAAAGGTTAGATAAACTGGGTTTATTTAGTCTAGAGAAAAGACGCCTTAGAGGGGATCTAATTAACATGTATAAATACATCAGAGGGCAAAATAATAGCTTGGCGGATGAGCTTTTTGTCCCTAGGCCTTCTCAAAGGACTAGAGGACATGATCTGCGATGGAGGAAAAACGTTTTAGCCATTTATTTAGGAAAGGGTTCTTTACAGTAAGAGTGAATAAAATGTGGAATACATTGCCACAGGAAGTCGTTATGGCAAATTAATTAAAGGGGGTTTAGATGCTTTCCTTGCGTTGAAAGACATCCATGGCTACAATTACTAGGTAATGCCTAATGATGTTGATCCAGGGATTTTATCTGATTGCCATCTGGAGTCGGGAAGGAATTTTTCCCTTTAGGGGCTAATTGGACCATGCCTTGTAAGGGTTTTTTCGCCTTCCTCTGGATCAACAGGGATATGTGAGGGAGCAGGCTGGTGTTGTACTTTATACTGGTTGAACTCGATGGACGTATGTCTTTTGTCAACCCAAATAACTATGTAACTGTTGCTATGCTGGGACTATGAAGTGGCTTTCGCTGTAGACACAATAGATTCTCCCCAGAGGTGGCCCTGAACACCTGCGCTCTGTCTAGCATGTGTACAAGGCTTTAAGATGCCATACATCTATAGATTTGGCAGGCAAGCGACCATCCCACTTGATAATTATCTAATCGTATGAAAATCGGTGACGCCAAAAGTATGCCCAAGCAACGATGCAACCAATTTCTGACCGAAACTGATCACGTTCATCGATCGGCTATGCTAGAAAATCTCAGTAAGTATCAGCACTTTCTCACTATTGTTGGTGTATACCGCTCCTCATTGCCGAAGTTCCCCGTCAGGTCCTGCTTTACAGGGATTGGTTGGGATATAAAGAGGTGGTGATGCAAACGTCAGTGCATTTCCTACTTGACAAAGGACGGAGATACCGCCTGAAACAACGACAGTCAGTTGTTGGGACCTTCCTACAATGTGACACTGCCCTCTCCATCTGATGGCTCATCCATTGCTTGGCAGAATATTGTATCAGAGCTAGGATTACGTCTTACTCTGAACGGACATTGGCTGTATTTTGTTCACTACTCGAGATAAATAAAAGACCTTTCTTCAAAGTCTTCCAGTGCTGGCCGTTCTCTACATGGCAGAGAAAATCTTGTGCAGACATGCTCGTGTGTGACCTCACAAGCCCCACATGCTATGATGTAATGCACCGGCAACTATGTGGAGCGCAAATCCGAAGAGGAGTGCAAACACGCCAGACAGGTAAAGCATTACTGTTGGGGCACCGGGCAGGTTCATGTATGAGGGGGGCAGAGACCGGGGGAAGCATCATGAGGCGGATTGCCAAAAGATTTTATGCTGAAAACGATCGGGAATCGGCCTGTGGTTTATGGTGGCCAACATCTCTTCTCCATTAAATTTGATGAGACATCTGATTATTGGTCGATTCGTGGCCAACATTGCATGATATATGGGCACCTCTTGAAATCAGGAGGTCAGAAATGTGTTTTGGAGATGTCCTAGGAGCTCTGCAGAGGAGCTACAACCTCATCAGAAGAGAACCTGTCCAGCTTTTACCCCTCACCGGAAGGGACACTCTTCTCAAGGACTTGCTAATTTTGAGGCACACAGTATTGGGCACAGCATTGTTATTAAAGCCGGCATTGTATCCGCAGATGGACCTTCTCTCTGGGTTACAGCGCATCGCTGGCTGTGATTAATGATCAGCTGAGTGACACATGAAAGGAGGGAGAGATGATGAGGAGGCCAGAGAAGGCAATGCATGAGGGAGCCTTAGCTGCAGCCAATGACAGGCTGCCGCCTCTGGCACCCGTCCAGTCATATGAAAGCGCTAGGAGGAAAGGAATCCACAATACAGAGCTACCAATGCAGACACCCTCCAGTACACTGGCACCTCTGTATACAGCATCGGACATATATACACGGTCATCCACTGATAGGACTTCCACCTGTGAAAGCCACCCGATGACATGCAGCTCTGCAGACCAATTCTGCTTACAGGATAGAGGGAGAGTTGAAGTTACCCGGGGCTTCTAATGGTCCCCCGCAGACGTCCTGTGCCCGCGCAGCCACTTACCGATGCTCCGCCCCCCCGCAGACATCCTGTACCCGCGCAGCCACTCACAGATGCTCCGCCCCCCGCAGACGTCCTGTGCCCAGGCAGCCACTCACCGATGCTCTGGTCCCGCCGCCGGTTCACTTACGGAAGTTGCAACTTTGAAGTCGCAAAACCGCGGTGCCTTCGCTTCAGTTGACATCACCACGAGAGTCCTGCCCATGCGCATACCGGTGACTGCAGCGGGAGTGAAGGACGCGCACCCGAATTGGTTTTGCGATTTCAAAGTCACAAATTCCAGAAGTGAACCGGAGGCGGGACCGGAGCATCGGCGGGTGGCTGCGCGGGCACAGGATGTCTGCGGGGGACTGTTAGAAGCCTCAGGTAATTTCAACTTTTTTTTCCCTGACCCCCTACAGTAGTCATTTAAAGGGAGCCTGAAGCGATATAAAAAAAAACCAGATAGATACTTACCTAAGGAGGTACACGCTGGGTCCTATAGAGCCTACCCGATTCTCAAGGTCCCCGCGTTCTCCCGCAGGCTCCAATCCATTGGGTAGGGGACTGCTCTCTACCACTGCTGGTGGGCTCACGAGGATGGGCGACTCCGTACTGCGCCTGCGCCCTCTCCTGCATGCACAGTACAAAGCCTCCCACGGCGCAGGATTTAATCGGGAGAGCCTGCGGGAGAACGAGGACATGGAGAGGAACGGGAAGGCTCTATAGGACCCGCTGCTTCCTTCTTTTTAGCAGGGCTGTGGAGTCGGTCCAAAAATCCACCGACTCCGACTCCTCAGTTTAGGATTCCACCGACTCCGACTCCACGACTCCGACTCCTCTAATTTGCATATTACAATTTTGTTGATTAAAAGTATGTAACATGAAATTCGTCTCTTAACTGCCAACGCTTAGGAATTTTACAAGACAACTGAAGTGAGAAGGATATGTAGACTACTATATTTATTCCCTTTAGACTAAAACTAGTCCTTGGTAAGAGTACTTGTAAAAGGTACAAACCGGGACAAAGAACATCTATCAGGCCCTAGGCAATGTAAGTGTGGGTACATGTAAGAATGATGTGCAGGTACTCTGCATGGGAATGAGGAGATTGTAAACAGACAACACCTCTGTGTTCAATGTGCACAGCATTCTCAGTGGATTCCCTGCAGCTCTGTGGGGAGAGCATATGTAGAGTATAGTACTACTGTGTAACAAAGTAAACCTTAGTACTACTGTGTAACAAAGTAAACCTGAGACAGATGAAATTAAAGTTTTATACATACCTGGGGCTTCCTCCAGCCGCCTTCAGGATAATCAGTCCCTCGATGTCCTCCTCCACCACCTGGATCTTCTGCTATGAGTCCAGGTACTTGAGCCAGTCGGGCGTAGTGCGCATGCACACACTCCGCCGCCAGGAACGTACTACACCTGTGCAGCACTATTGCGCAGGTGCAGAATGTTCCTGGCTGTGGGAGCGGCATGCGGCTGGACTGCGCTGACTGGCTGAATTACCAGGACTCATAGCAGAAGATCCGGGTGGTGGAGGACAGCGAGGGACTGATTAGCCTGAAGGGGGCTGGAGGAAGCCCCAGGTATGTATAAAACTTTACTTTTCATCCGTCTCAGGTACCCTTTAATTTGTAGTCACCAAACCAAATTTTAACAACATATCACATTATTTGATTTCATCAGCAAAGTGAGTGCATACATTTGCATAAATCAGCATCAATGCAGAATTATTTCCATCTCGTTGACCATCTCTATTAGTGACACGGCTACACATCAGGCTTTATTCTTACAGCATAGATGTTATTTAGTATATATAAGAGATTCCTGTGTACACATCATATATACAGTCACAATCAGATGTGTATATCTGACCTTAAAAATACGGGGACTGCTTTATTGAAGCAGCACAAGTAACTCATTTTGATTGGTTTATTTCATTTTTGTGGACTAAGCACAGCAATTACTGTACATATACATTATTTTTAATGACTATTATCTGAGAAATAGAACATTTTATCATATTTTCTATTTTAATTACAGTTACAAATTCATTAGGAGTCGGAGTCGGTGCATTTTTTCCCGACTCCGACTCCAGGCACCCAAAATTGCCCGACTCCACGACTCCGACTCCACAGCCCTGCTTTTTAGGCATTATTTTTATTTCACTACAGATTCACTTTAAAGATATTCAAACTGTAAGAAAAAGTGAAAGTACCTGAGACGGGGGATATAAAAAAAAAAATGTATACATACCTGGGTCTTCCTCCAGCCCCTCTGGGCAGATTGCTCCCACGCCATCTTCCTCCGCTGCCCGCCACCTCCACAGCTGGCCCCGGTAAGACATCCAGGTGGCACAGGCAGGCTGTGCACGCTCCCCTGTCTTGCTCCCGTGGCTGGGAGGGAGTGCTCTGCACCTGCAGTACTACTGCACAGACCAATAAGCTCCCAGCCACAGGGGGAGCGTGCACAGCCAGCCTGTATAGTAATGCCCCGGACCGGAGGACTTACCGGGGCAATGTGCAGAGGCTGCAGGCAGCGGCGTGGGAGGGATCTGGCCGGAGGAAGCCCCAGGTAGGGTATACATTTCTGATGTCCCAGTCTCAGGTTTCCTTTAAGCTTTACTTTCCTGGGGATTCTTCCCGCCGCTAGAAGGTTACCTGGTCCAGCTCTGCGGTCCCCCTCAAGATCGCGGAGCTGGGTCACAGGTTCCTGTGCATGCATGCCACTCAACTTCACAAAGACTGGACCTGTGGAAGCGAGGAACACTCCCAGTCATGAGAGCCACGAGACGCAGAGGAGCCGGCCACCCAGCTGGGGTCGGCGAAC
Organism: Hyperolius riggenbachi; assembly: GCF_040937935.1. Taxonomy (NCBI): domain Eukaryota; kingdom Metazoa; phylum Chordata; class Amphibia; order Anura; family Hyperoliidae; genus Hyperolius; species Hyperolius riggenbachi. The sequence continues at coordinate 295,520,409 of NC_090654.1, read as the reverse complement.
TTAATGAGCTGACCGCAGCATCCTGGAGGGCAGCAGAACTGCAGCGCTGGACCAGATAGACTGCTAGGAGCTGGAAGAAGCCCCAGGTAGGTAAAGCTTAAAGAGACAGTGAAAGTCTATTTTTCTACCTTATCTACGTATGCATATTTCAAGCGGATTCACCGCATTCCTGCGGCAGAACGAGAGATTTGTGCCCAAGAATTAGCCCAGCAAAGTTGCACGACTTTACAAGTCGCAGATTTTGCTGCCCAGGGAGGCAGAGCTGTGCGCAGTAGCTCTGCCTCTAATCCAGTCAATCTCCGCCCCTCTCGTTTCACTGAGAGGGGCAGGGAGAGTCTGAGATTGTCGGAGATTGACTGGATTAGAGGCAGAGCTACTGCGCACAGCTCTGCCTCCCCGGGCAGCAAAATCTGCGACTTGTAAAGTCGTGCAACTTTGCTGGGCTAATTCTTGGGCACAAATATCTCGTTCTGCTGCAGGAATGCGGTGAATCCGCTTGGAATTTAATGCTGAAGCTGGCTGCATACGTAAATGAGGTTAAAAAAAAAAAGCGAAAAAACGACTTCAGTATCTCCAACTTTTTTTTTTTTTTACAGCTCTGATATCCTTTAAAGGGGTTCTGTGGGGGTGTGCTGAGGGTAAAAACAGACACTTGCCTAGTGCTTCTACCAGCCCCCTGTAGCAGTAATGTCTCACTCAGATCCGCCGTTCTCCCCGCTGGCTCTTGTCTAGCGCGGCATGCTTTCCAACTGCAGGCTGCGCGCCTGCTAGCTTCCGCTCGCGTCAACAGAAGCTTTCATATGATGATGCGAACGGGAGTACGCATTATTCATCTGTGTTACACGTATAATTGCCCGGTGCTGGGGAACGTTGCGGCTACAGGGGACTGATAGAAGCACCAGGTAAGTGTCTGTTTTTACCCTCAGCACACCCCCACAGAACCCCTTTAAAATGTGAAACTACAGATATATGAGGAGGTGAGATGGCCTGCCATTTCTGAATATTTAGAACATTGTTTTCTCCATCCCCTGCAATGTACACCAATGTATGTGGCTCATAACACTGGAGCATAACTCCAACCACATGGCCACATAGCAAAAAAACAAAAACAAAAAAACTGATGTACCCCCTGATGTACCCCATTGCTCGCACAGGTTACCCAGCAGGGTTGGACCCGAAGTAGAGGTAGTGTAGGAGATGCTACTCATTTTGACGCAACTCCAGCAAACTCTCACTTTTCTCCTTCAATGTGGAAGTGACATCATTGCGACAGGGGTGTTTGTATCAGTGCATCGTGTGTAAGTCAGGATGTATGTAACCCGGGGACTACCCGTATAACACAATGTTCGCAGTTGTACCTTGCGCTCCTTGGTAGGGGTGTGTCCATTCTGAATGGCGGGGAAATCGAGCTTCCCATCGTCCTTGCTCCCCAGGGCTTTCAGGCCTTTACACAGAATGTCTCTTAGCTTCTGATACGGAGGCTTAGCATCGTAGCCCAGCTGAGTAATCTCGCTCATATACGCGGCAATTTCAGCTGTCGGAAACAAGAACAGATTATATTTTATTGCTGAACACCGGTCAACATTCTAACCCAGCCTTCCTCAACCTTTTTACCCTGGAGGAACCCTGCAAGTAGTTTTTGAATCTCAAAGAACCCCTGCAAATAAAATTTTGGCTCTTGAGGAACCCCTGCATTTATTTTGCAGAAGGAAACGGTCTTTAAAAGTAGGAGTGGCTGTTTATGTCACTACCCCCTATTTCGATGTCCCTCATACTGTCTCATTATGCTAGTGGTTTTTTTTTTATTGATGTGCTCATTATTTTGACCCCCAATTTAGTGCTTCTTTTTACTATACCTCCAATTATAATGCGCTATCTTACACTTTCCCCACGATGGGGGAAAATGCTAGGGAACCCCTGCAGAGTACTCAAGGAACCCTGTTCTAACCAGAAAATGTGGCTCCCATCTACTATAAATAGAACAAATTTCAAGTACACTTAATGGAAACCTAAAACAAAAAAAAATGAGTTTCACTCACCTGGGGCTTCTACCAGCCCCATGCAGCCATTCATGGCTCCTCTGGTCTCCCGCCACCATTAACGTACATTGTACGCGTTACGGGTGCAATGCATAAAATTTTACACATTGCACCCATAACGTGTAAAAATGTACGTGTTAATGTCCGCGATAGCTTCCTGCACCAGCGGGAATGCGTAAAAAGGTGCGCATGGCAGCCTGCCGACCGCCAGTCGCGCAAACAAAACTATCTGGCAGCGGGGAATCGGAAGAGCCATGAGTGACTGCGAGGGCACAGGATGGCTGCAGAGGGCTGGTAGAAGCCCCAGAACTCTTTTTTCGGTGTAGGATTCATATATATATATATATATATATATATATATATATATATATATATATATATATATATATATATATATATATATATATATATATATATATATAAATAATGACATCTCGTAGAACTTAAATTAAAGAAGAGCTGCAGTGAACATAAATACTTTTAATTTAGTCAGTTTGCCCATTGGAAAATAATTTCCCTCCCAGATATACATTCTGAAATGTATCACTGGTGGTGACATCATTAGTCCTGTCAGGTGCAGCTCTGAGAAGTGTTCATTACTGAGAGTTCTATGCACAGAGGGATGTGCTGGTTGCTTGGCAGTTGGAAAAAGCCATTATTTCCCACAATGCAATGAGGTTCACAGACAGCAATCTGTCAGAAACCATGGTCGTGACATCACACTGTGGGAGGAGTTGTACCCGAATATCACCTATACAGAGCCCCCTTATGATCTATTGGAGAAAAAGGAAAGATTTCTCATGGGGAAGGGGGTATCCGTTATTTTACAGTGCACTACCCCGACTCCCATTCTCACTTCAACCCTCCCTTTCAGATGCTTAAACCCAAACCCCACAACTAATGCCAAACCCTAACCAACCCAGGAACCCAACACCCCTGCCCCCCCCCCCCCCTCCACGCTTTACCCTAACCACTCCCCAACCGAACGCCAAACCCTAACCTCAACCAACCCAGGAACCTAACACCCCCCCCCCCCCAACCTAATGCCAAACCCTAACCTCAACCCTGCCTGTGTCTAACCCCTCACCCGCCCCAAACTATTGGCTTACCCTAACCACCCCCAACCCTATTATGCCAAACCCCAACCCACCTACAAAGGATAAAACCTCCTAACCCTGACGGCCGAACAGCTGCTAATTGTAGCCAATTGTCTATAACCATTGATTCCCATGTAGAAGCTGATCAACTACTACCCGCAATACCCCCCCCCCTCTTCAGTTGTCATTTAAGGTTCTGAAATAAAAACACAAAATAATATAACTGTGGTCCTACCTGGCTTCTTTGTCTTGGGGAAGCAAGCTTCCATAAATGCTGGGATTTCATCACAATATCTGCAACAATAAAGAGGTTAGGTTAGAGAATTGAGCGTACAGATTAATAAAATGACCCCCAAAACCTCTCTCTAGCAGAAAAGCTGCACTGGGGCTGCCAGCCGTATCAGTTTAGTTTTCCGCTGTAAAGCTACACACAGACGCTAGATCTCTGTCACATATTTTTTTTACTAAATACGCACTTGTGATGGATGTTGCCCTAGGGCAGTGATCTGCAAACTTGTCTCTCCAACTACAAGTCCCACAATGCATTTGCCTTTGTAAATTAGGACTGTGGCTGTCAAGACTCCTACAATGCATTGTGGAACGTGTAGTTCCTTAACAGCTGGAGAGACAAGTTTGTAGATTACTACCCTAGGGGATCTGGTTTCTGATGGGTGACATCGCTGGGCGGGGCTAGTACAGATGCGTGTGAGCTGTGTAGCTGAGGACTCGTACTGTTGCAATGTGTGTGGGGGGTGGGGGTGGCTGAGCGGTGCGTGCGTGACGTTACGTGGTGTGGCGTCTTCAAAGGAGTTGGCCGTCCGTTGGGTGAGCTGCTATCCGGGGTGGACTGACTGCAGGTTGTGGAGGGGGGGGGGAGCGTCAGTGGCTGCTCTACACACCCTTGATTATCGGCTGCAGCAGTTATCGGCCGTCTCAGCCAACTTTAGTAAAGTGTGTGTACGAGCCTTCATAGAAAATTGTTCATGATAGTCTAAGGCAGTGGTCCTCAAACTAAGGCCCGCGGGCTGAATGCGGCTCCCTGAGGCTTTTTTTTCTACCAAAACACACACACGCTGTACACACACGCACGCTGTACACACACGCACGCTGTACACACGCACGCTGTACACACGCACGCTGTACACACGCACGCTGTACACACGCACACGCTGTACACACGCACACGCTGTACACACACACACGCTGTACACACGCACGCTGTACACACGCACGCTGTACACACGCACGCTGTACACACGCACGCTGTACACACGCACGCTGTACACACGCACACACACACACACGCTGTACACACACACGCTGTACACACGCTGTACACACACACACACGCTGTACACACGCACGCTGTACACACGCACGCTGTACACACGCACGCTGTACACACGCACGCTGTACACACGCACGCTGTACACACGCACGCTGTACACACGCACGCTGTACACACGCACGCTGTACACACGCACGCTGTACACACGCACGCTGTACACACGCACGCTGTACACACGCACGCTGTACACACGCACGCTGTACACACGCACGCTGTACACACGCACGCTGTACACACACACACGCTGTACACACACACACGCTGTACACACACACACGCTGTACACACACACACGCTGTACACACACACACGCTGTACACACACACGCTGTACACACACACGCTGTACACACACACGCTGTACACACACACGCTGTACACACACACGCTGTACACACACACGCTGTACACACACACGCTGTACACACACACACGCTGTACACACGCACGCTGTACACACGCACGCTGTACACACGCACACACACACACACACGCTGTACACACACACACGCTGTACACACGCACGCTGTACACACGCACACACACACACTGTACACACACACGCTGTACACACGCACGCTGTACACACGCACACACACACACACGCTGTACACACACACACGCTGTACACACGCACGCTGTACACACGCACACACACACGCTGTACACACACACACGCTGTACACACGCACGCTGTACACACGCACGCTGTACACACGCACGCTGTACACACGCACGCTGTACACACGCACGCTGTACACACGCACGCTGTACACACGCACGCTGTACACACGCACGCTGTACACACGCACGCTGTACACACGCACGCTGTACACACGCACGCTGTACACACGCACGCTGTACACACGCACGCTGTACACACACACACGCTGTACACACACACACGCTGTACACACACACGCTGTACACACACACGCTGTACACACACACGCTGTACACACACACGCTGTACACACACACGCTGTACACACACACGC